>NC_053024.1:517027766-517246579 GCF_003073215.2 Triticum urartu
GAGCATCCACCAAGATTGTGGAGTTGAACCAAGGAGTTTGTAAGGGAAAGGAGATCGCCTACTTCGTGAAGATCTACCCTATTGAGGCAAGTCCTTCGTGGGTGACGACCATGATGGGATAGACAATGTTGCTTCTTCGTGGAACCTTCGTGGGTGGAGCCCTCCGTGGACTCGCACAACCGTTACCCTTCGTGGGTTGAAGTCTCCATCAATGTGGATGTACGATAGCACCACCTATCGGAACCACGCCAAAATCTCCGTGTCTACATTGCGTTTGCTCCTCCAAACTTCTCCCTTTACCTTCATATGCAATTGTTTTACATTCCGCTGCTATACTCTTAGAATTGCATGTGTAGGTTGATTGCTTGACTTGTGCTAAGTTGCTAAAATCTGCCAAGAATTAAAATTGGGAAAAGGCTAGATTTTTATTTGGTCAAGTAGTCTAATCACCCCCCCTCTAGACATACTTCCGATCCTACATGCAGGCATGCAAGCTTTGGTCTCCATTTGCTTTGATTTCCATAGCTTTTGGTGGTCATAGCCTTGGTTTCACAACCTAGGAGAGTATGGCATCTAGAGAGGGAAATTACCACCGTAGAGGTACTTACTCTGATGGTACTAATTTTGCTAGTTGGAAGCATAAGATTAAAATGCATATTCTTGGACATAACCCCACCGTTTGGGCTATTGTGTGTATTGGCTTGCAAGGTGAATTCTTTGATGGGAGAGAACCAAACCATGAATATACTGCGGAAGAGTTGAAGATGCTGCAATACAATGCTCAAGCTTGTGATATTCTCTTCAAAGGATTGCGCCCCGAAGAATTCAAACAAAATCAGCCATCTTGAGAATGCAAAGGAAATTTGGGATACTTTGATGGATATGCACGAAGGTGCCGACTCCGTCAAGGAATCCAAATTGGATGTGCTTCAAAGTCAACTTGACAAGTTCAAAATGAAGGATGGTGAAGGTGTCGCTGAAATGTACTCTAGGCTTGCTCGCATTACAAATGATATTGCCAGCTTAGGAAGTGAGGAGATGACCGATAGATTCATCATCAAGAAGATCCTAAGATCCTTGGATGGAAAATATGATACCGTGTGCACATTGATCCAAATGATGTCCAACTACAAAGATCTCAAGCCAACGGAAGTCATTAGAAGAATTGTTGCTCATGAGATGTCACTCAAGGATAAGGAAGAACTCCACAACAAGTCAAGTGGCGCTTACAAAGCCTCATGTGATGCTCCCACATCATCAAGTGAGAAACAAACCGTCAATGAAGAATTGAGCCTAATGGTGAAGAACTTCAACAAGTTCTACAAGAGTAGAAGCAAGGAAAGAAGTTCCAAGTCAAGGTCCTACAATGACAAAAGATCTTCTAGTCGTGAACGTAATTGCTAAAATTGTGGAAGACCCGGGCACTATTCCAATGAGTGTACGGCTCCCTACCAAAGAAGAGAAGATTCTCCCAAAAGAAGAAGTAGGAGAGAAGAATCACCGCCAAGAGGGAGAAGGAGTAGAGATGATCGTTATCAATGAAGACCCTCTCGGAGAAGCAAGGATTCGGGGAGGAAGGACAAGTCATCTAGGAGCTAGACAAAAAGAAGACATCAAGCTCATGTTGGTGAATGGGTATCCGGCTCCGACTCCGACCAACACTCCGAAAGAAGTTATCACTCCGACTCCGAATATACTCAAGATGAAGGTGTTGCCGGTCTAGAACTTGTGTCAACCGACTCCTACAACATATTTAGCTAACCAAATGAAGGAATTGGAAGATGCTTCATGGATAAAGGTCCAAAGGTAACACACCCCGAGTATGTTGATTTTAATAGTGATGAAGATGATTTGCTAGGAGATGATGATTTACTTGTTGACAACTCTAGTTAAGAAAACTATGATCAACTTGCTATTAATCTTGATAATCAAGATAAAACAAATGACAATGATAAGGAGATTGAGCTTCTAACTAAGGAACTAAACACTCTTAAGTTAGCTCATGAAACTACCTTGGAAGATCATCGAGAACTTTTAAAGACTCATGAGAAGCTACGCTTTGAAAAGCTCAACCTTGAGCAAGAGCATGAGTTCTTAAAAGCAATCAATGATGATCTTTGCAAGAAAAGTTCTTCTTACATTGCCAAGCGTTTACTCTTGTCTACTTACATGCCACAAGTTAAATCTAGCAACAAGAGTAAGAAAGATTCTGCTTCTAGTAGCAACAACAATCATGCTAAATCCAATATTGTTGATTTTAGTAGTTCTCTTGATTCCACTAATGATTCTCTTAGCCAAGTTACACTTGAGCAAGAAAATAGCTTATTGAAGGGAATTATAGAGAAATGTGTTTACATGAGCCTTGCCGGGAGTAAGCAATTTGAGGAAATTGTACGCAAGCAAGGAAGACACCGGAAAAATCAAGGTGTTGGTTTTGAACGAAAGTTCAATGCCAATGGAGTTGAGTGGGAAGAAGATCAATACCCTAAGATGAAGTTTGTTCCTCAATAAGAGAGGTATGATCCTACTTCTTTCCAAGGAACACAAGCTCAAGATGATCTTCCACCACAAGACCACAAGCTAAAAGGCAAGGACAAGCTTCAAGAGGAGATTGATGCATTTGAAGAAGCTCCTAAAGCCTTGATCAAGTGGGTTCCCAAGACTACATCAAGTTCCACTTCATCAAGTACGACTACAACTCCAAGGATTCTCACCAAGATGGTGTGGATCCCGAAGAAGAAGAACTAGAGAGTTCTTGAGGGTGACTCCGCTAACATACCTCACTCATATCATTTTGTCAAGGACATGTGCAAACAACTTCCACATCTTGCACTAAGTTCAAGGAGTCACAAACCCTCTTGTTGGTAAGACAAGGGACAAGGTAACCCAATGCTTTCATGGACATCATCTTGTGTGAATATCACTCTATGTCTATGGATATCCTTGTTTGTTCCTTATGGGACTAACCTGTGTAGGTATTGAAAGTGCAACTCACTCCAATGGATTGCTCCGAATGATCTACATCAACATTGAGCATCCACATCTTCAACACCTACATGAAGGCATCATCGACAAAACCCAAGGTTAGTTCATCTCGCTTATGGGGGATATCACATCTAGGGGGAGATTTACTCTAATCAATTGAGCTAAAGCAACTCTAATGGTGTGAACACAACAATGCTTTATGTAAAAGTGGCAACCCCACTTGTGCTTAAACGATGAGTATGACCTACGATCAAATGTTCTCATTTGACTCCTAAGTCAATATACTCATATATAGATGACCTAGTCATCGCCAAATTGCTTGATAGATGCTAGAGTGATTGTGCATGCTTTGTCACATATTTCATTTGTCATTTTATTGTGTGAGCATGCTGGATGCATATTTTACTCATTCGAGGACATCCATTTGTTGCTTTGGTTGTTTGGATTTTCTCTTTTGCCAAATGGATGGACAAGAATGCCTAAGAACTACATCTAGCTATCTATGCTTTTCTTGTCTCAAACTCTATTCATGCTACATCACAAAGTTTGATCAAGTCAGATTCGAGCCACTCTGTGTGAGGAGCACTCGGAGTCCCCAACTCGTCATCGACTTAAACTTCCAAAACCTCTTTGTGCATTTCGGTATGACCAAGTCATCCATTTTGGTCACACCGAGATCACTAAGTTGATCTAGGTTTTCAATCTCGGTGCAACCGATTAGAACTTTTCGGTCACACCGAGTTGCAGTAACTGCTCACAGTTTTGCATCTCAGTGCCACCGAGTTGTTCCACTCGGACACACCGACAGGGTCAGGTTATATATACTGATGGGTCAAATTTTGGAAATTTTTCCAAAACCTTTCACCCGCGCGTGACCTGCTCTGCTACCTCGGGTCTCTGGATCGTCCTCTCGCCGCCAACGACCTCCCGCCGCTGGTCTCCGCCGCCATCAACGGCAATCTGCCCCGCCGTTGCCGTCATAGCAAGTTCACCACCGAAGTAGGGTATGAACTTGATCTTTGTGCTATTCCTTAACTCTGATTCTTAGCACATTTCTTTGCCATGATTCTTGCCATGTATGAAATCATCCTATATAGAGAAAGCACCCCGTAAATTAGATTTGATTTGAAAATTTAGGGTTAGGTCTCCGCCGAACTCATCTCGGACCGACCGAGTTGGAGAAATTGGTCTCACCGATTTGGCTTAGGCCATTGCACATGTGTTTTCGGTCTGACCGAAAATTGCAAATTGGTGTGACCGAGTTCAATTCTTTGTGAAACCCTAGCAGTCTCGGTGCCACCGAACTGTGACTAGGACTGACCGAGTTCACTAGTTTAGGTCCCAAAAGCTGCTTCGGTATCACTGAGTTTACAATTCGGTAGATCTGAAATGCTTTCTGTGAAGAACAAAAACTAAGTTCTCTAAGTCATCTGTTTTACAAAAACTCTACACTTTGTGATGCTCATCTACTCTACCTCATCCACAACGTATTCACAGGGTCTGCTGACAGTTTGCCAGCAAGATGTCTGATCAAAGTGACAGCCAGAACAAGTCTGAGGAGCAGGTTCAATTAAGTGAGGGCACTAGTCGCTCCAGCACTTTTGATGATGGAAGTAGGGGCACTCCAAGCAACTTGCCAAAGGCAGCAACCAGATCCAGGAAGAAGAAAACCTTAGAATCTGAAGATGAGGTCTATGTGGCTGTCGTGGGTTTGTCACGACAGATGTCCTCGTGAAAGGACTTAGTCGTGGAGCCATCGCTACGGGTTAGCTTAAAGGGGTTAAACCGGACAAGGGACACGAGGGGTTTTTATACTAGTTCGGTCCCTTCGATGAAGGTAAAAGCCTATGTCTAGTTGTGTTGGTATTGCTAGGGTTTCGATGACCAGGGAGCGAATCCACTTTGCCTGGCTCTCGAGTTGTTGTCTGTTGTCCCTAAACCGCTGCCGGGTCGTCCCTTTATATACATAGGTTGACGCCCGCCGGTTTACGGAGTCCCGAGACCGGATCATAAACGTGTCCGGCTCGGTCTCTATCCTTCCTATCTTACAATGCAAGTTATATGATAAAGTCGGTTTACATCTACAGGTCTTAACTCGCCTTTGGGCCTTGGGCCTTCGTAAAGCGCCACCATCTTTACGTCTTCATGGGCTTCTGATCTTTTTGGAGTTAATCCAGCTACTCCTGGCCGGTTTACGTCCAGTAGTAATATCCCCAACATTAGGCCCTAGATTGATTTGAACTTGTTCATGTCAATCTTCAACACTTATAAAAAATTCTTCCCTTGCATCTCCTTCATCTTGTAAACTGTCGTGACGTCATACTCCAGGATCATGATAAATCGCCATGACGTCATCTTTTTATTTTAAAAATGATACATCTCACCTTTAGTTTATGAACCTCTGACAATCGAGGCGACCGCTCCTGTTAGGTATCCAATATTCCGGCCCCTCGATTCTCGCGCCTGTTACCTCCCCCTTTACCTTATAAATAGGGCCAAGGGTCATTTCCTTTTTTTCCCTCCGTCTCTTCACTTCTTCTTCCTCCTCGCGACGACCCTGCACCAGAGCGTCGCCGCCATCGCTGAGCTCCGCCTCTGAATCTCCGTTGGCCACTGCATCGACCTGGTTGCACCAGATAGCCGTGGCGTAACTCCGCTTGCTTCAACAGCCGTTGTAAGACCTTCCCTTTCTTCCTTTATAGATCTACCTAGGGTTTTAGTGTTCATCGAAGTTCATCAAAGCTCCAACAACTGTTCTTCCTTGTTCCTCCTTAGTCCATGGAAAAACCCTCAAGCTTGATGTATTACGTGTAGTAGCTATAGCATTCCTTATCCTTTGCTATCACAACAAACCCTTATGTGCATAAAAACTGATCTGCACCTTTGTGAACTACTTCGGGACCAACCTTTTTAGGTCTAAATCTTTTTACTTTTCCTGTCTTATGGTAGATCCCAAATTTCCATGTAATCTTGTGAAACATGTTTTACCTTACTTAGTCGTTCTTGCCTTAGATCTGTATCTTCTTCATTACATAGGCGGTTTACCTTTGTAGAAAACAATCTATCACATACCATTAGTCCCCTTGTAAACCGGCAACTCCTTGATTTCTGTTGTCATATTCTGGTTTAATAATATGTGCATATCTCTTTTCCACTTATTGTCTTGTCATTCATAATTATATCATCCTCCGGTTTACCAAGCTTACATACTTGAATTCCTTTGTTCTGTTGCACCTTACGCATCACTATGAATGAATTAATAAACCGGCATTTCTTTCCAGCCTTTCACTTGCAATGGCCAAGCAGTTTTATTCCTGCAACTGGGCTCCCTCCCGAGTCACAGAGGAGCAACTGAATGGTATGGTTAAAATCCGCACCTTACCAAAGAAGAACGAGATCCGTTGGCGAGTTCCTGGGCCAGAAAATCATCCCACCCCTAAGCAGGGGGAGGTAGTGGTGTTTGTTGATCACATAGGCCGTGGCTTCAAACTACCCGGGTCAAAGTTTTTCCGGGATGTGCTTGCCAGCTTTCAACTCCACCCTCAAGATATTGGACCCAACTCGGTATCCAATATATGCAACTTTCAAGCGTTCTGTGAAGTGTACCTACAAGAAGAGCCAATTGTGGAGCTCTTCCGGGATTTCTTCCATCTGAACCGGTGCACAGAATTTGTAGACAAGCCCAATACTAAACTCGATGGCGTCTCCATTCAGAAAAGAGGTTGAAGTTCCTCATGCCAACCTACACAGTCATCCAAAGAGTGGAATCAAACTTGGTTCTACTGTAAAGACACCTCCCCTGAAGACGAGAATCCTCCGCCGGGTTACCGTGCCCACCGGCTTGCCAATACTCATCCACTTCCACAACGCCAAAGTGCCCAGGAACGGGCCCCGTATGAACCTCAACTCGCCAAGCTGAGAGCCTTCTTGGCCAATGATTTAACAGGTGTAGACTTCGTCATTTGTTGGATATCGTGGAGCATCTTGCCGTTAAGTCGCCGCTCCGGCTTAATGTGCGAGTATACTGGTGAAGTAGAAGACTCCCAACGTCATATCAATATTCAGCTAACAGATGAAGAGGTCACTGAGGCCGTCAAGAAGATATTGAATCAATCGGAAGCTGTCTGTCGCCAAACCGGACTAGCCCCTTTTTACACGCAAAACAAACCGCCTGCTATGAGTATCGTTCCTCCGCTTTACACTTGATATCCTTAGACTGTACAATCCTTGAATATCCTTATTTTTACCTTTAAACAGGGTGATGATCCGTTTTGGAAGAAGAAACCTCAAGAGAAAGCGGCAAAAACTGCCCGCCCTAAAACCAAAGCCATCAAGAAAACCACAAAGCGGAAAGCACCTGAACGCATCAGTATGGAACTGGACGACAACCCGGATGAACCGGAAGTTGAGGTAGAACTTGATTCACTTGGCTCCCTTTTCATGCATCTCATTGACAATGATACTTATTAGGAGGACGTGGAGGGCAGCCAAGCTGACGATGTAGAGGTAATTATCCTTTCCTTCGGTTCAAACTCTATGCCAACACAAAAAATCCGTCAAGCGGTCTGGAAAGTAAGCCTTTCTCATCCTCTTGCTCACCTAGATCCAACATTTATTTTGAAGATGCAGCAGCATGAGGCTCGCCGCACCACTCGGCACAGCGGCCAAAAGGTCACTTCGGCCGGTTTACCCCGGTTCGGAAGCGCCGATCTGAGGTCTCACCCAGTTCTGACAATTCTTATCCCAAGGCAGGCTATTTCTGACAACCTCTTAATCCGTCTGATTCGAATTATCAGGTGACACCTCCTTCATCCTCTGGCGAGTCAACAACGACCCAACTTCCTCCTCTCAAAACTGTAGCTGGGTAAGTACTTCAACCCCTTCTTTTGATGTTTTCATACTTTATATACTATGTTTAACTTTCGTATCTTTTTCTGTTTTTAGAGCCAAAGCCAGACCCAGCAAAAAGGCTCGGGTGAACAATCCGCCCGAAGACCAGGTGGTTCTTGAACCGGAGCAAATGGTTGAACCATAGAAAACGGCTGAACCGGAGGGTCCAAATCCTGAAGCTACCTTAGATGAACCACCCCCTCAAGATCACAATACTGATGAACAACTAGAAGTTGACACCGCTGTACCTGATGATGAACCGGGAAATCCCATCCGGGCTGACGATAGACCTTCTAGTCCGGAGAAAGCTACTGACACCCCATCAACTCCAGAAAAGACTGCTGGAGGCAAAGAAGGCGATGTTATCATTACCGATATGAGCCACAGCTCTCCTGGCCATCCTGTTATATTGGCAAAACATAGTGCCAAGGAAGAGCGTGCTGCCATGGAAAAAGGCAAATGGAGCACCGACTTGTCAAGCTACGCCCATCTCAGCGCTCAAGAACTCCACTCCGGTTTTCTAAACCGTCTGCACTCAAACCGTGATTATGAAGCCGGTTTGGTGAACCTGATGAAGGAACGCTATGAGGTATTTTCATCACTTTTCCTTTCTTAAATCCAAAGTACAAGTATCATCCCAAGTAGCCCCCAAGGGCCGGTTTATGATGGCAATCATAAACCGGGACTTTATAATACTTTAACTCTTGCAAACCTGTCCTCCATATATCAACTGATCTATTGAAGTAAACCAGACGTGATTATTGTATTCCTGTAGTTTTCGCCTATGTAGTCCTCAAGGGCCGGTTTATCTTTCTAAGGTGAACCGGGTCTTGAATCCATGTATCCATTTGAACAGATATACATTAGCCCCCAAGTGTCAAAGATAATGCTTGCATTGTATTTGAGACTTGCAAATAAAATTTTGATGATAGAACAAATAACTATTAGCCCCCAAGTACAAAGTGCATAATTGGTTATACGCTTGGTACTTCAAATATACATATCGCCTTGTTGATATATGTTGCCATTGTAGGCCGAGCTCAGTAAAAGGGATGCTCAAACCGCTGACCTTCAGGAGAACGTTAAATCTCAGCAAACAGAGGCTTCCAAGGCCAAGGAAGAGTTGACCAATGCCTTAGCAGCCATGGAAAGGCTGAAAGAGACCTTTCACAAAGAGCGTGCAGACTGGGAAACAGAAAAGCCCGGTTTAACAAAGAAGGCCGAGGACGTAGAGGCAGCCCTGAAGCCGGTGGTTGAAGAACCGACCATCTTAAAGCGGCAGATTAACGCCATGACTTCTGCTGTGTTTGGTAAGTACCCTCTTGTGCAGTTTGTCTAATTCATAATATCTTATCAATGACCAGTTTACTAATGCTTAATCATTATAGGGACCCGCATTGCTCATCTGGGCTCTGACATGCGGATGAAGCTGAAAGCGCCTATACCTTGATAGAACAGCTGTTCTCTGTATCCCAGCGAGCCATTTGCACTGCAGCTTATAACAAGCCTCCGCCAACGTTGATAAAAGAAACTATTGCAAAGCTGGCCATGCTGGCTGCCCGGATCAACGAACTGAAGAGATCAGCCGCAAGGTCAGGAGCGCTGACCACGCTAGTCCGGGCCAAGGCATGGATTCCGGATCTTGAACCGGCCGATATCATCAAAGGGTATCCTGGTGTGAAAGAAGATGGCTCAGACTTCAATAACTATGATCTCCGAAGGCTGACAAAGGAGATGTGACCGATAGCGAGCAAACTGGCGGAGGACACAAATCTATCTCATTTTCAACCGGTTTACGATGCTGAGGGAAAAAGACAACCCGCACTGATTCATAATGTTGAAGATCTTGTGCCGCCAATCCGTAAGCATACTTATGCTCCTGACATTGACCTCTCCAGCCTTATTCATGAAGAGGACATTTTTCAAGCCTTAACTGG
The DNA here is from genome assembly GCF_003073215.2 of Triticum urartu. Lineage (NCBI taxonomy): Eukaryota > Viridiplantae > Streptophyta > Magnoliopsida > Poales > Poaceae > Triticum > Triticum urartu. Next base: position 517,037,579 of record NC_053024.1, read on the forward strand.
AATCGATTGGTCAACGGTTGATTTCCAGCATCTGGGGAGGGATGAGGAGAACGTGACTGCGCAAGATGACCCTCAACCGTCAAACCGTCCCGATGAAGAATCCTAAACCGGTGGCCGGTTTATCAGTTGCAGTCTGCCACTCCTGTTTAAAACAATTATGCAATTTGGGCTGTTTTGAAGCGCCTTGTAATAAGATAGTGTAAACACTTCATCTGCCATGCCATCGAGCATGTTTGTTTTGCTTGATATTTGAAAACTTGTCCTGCTTTTAGGATCTATTTATGCATAGTCCATTATGATTTGTGTTCCTGCATATAAGAACTTGAAAGTGTCCTAGTGGTTTACCACTGGACGGGTCATGATGCCCAAAAATATATACATAACTTGGATGGATAACCAAGATTTGTGTTAACCAGATATAAAATAGATGATACATGTAACATACCTCGTTGGCTGACCAACTATTTGTGTAGTAAGGGTGAAAAAACACCAATTCGGAGTGTTGATGACTCATTGCCCTCTTGTCGGTTCAGATAAAAACCATACTGGGCGATAATAGCCGCTGATTTGTTCCTATAATGCTGGTGACATCTAGTCAAAACCAGACCGGAGCAACGTACTGCCGGTTTAAAACTGATCATGTACTGACAACTAAGCCTTGAAAGTCACGCCGGGTTGTAATAAACACCGGTTTATCATAAAATATTCATAAATCCCTTATTAAAAGATTATAAAAATAGCAAAGACAAAAGAAATATGCAAGGCTTTTCATGGGCTGTCAGGCCCTAAATCGAGGCTTTTCATGGGCTGCCAGGCCGTTGAGTTACACCATTTAGCAAAGCCTTTTAAGATGGACCTCAATCTTTAACCAATCACCCTTTTAACTTCGACAAGTTCAGGGTCTATGAGATTGACTTGTCAAACGTTCGATGGGTCATACCAGCTTTACCTGGACGGAGTGGCTTACTTAAAGAGGCAGGATAACCCGGGGTTTTAAGTGAATACACCTGTCTTCTAAGCCTGGCTTGATAGCCTATTACAAGGGTGCAAGGTCGTTGTTCTTTGAGAAGCAAGGAGCCCCCATGTAATATTTGAGCTATGCTCAGTGGTTACCCATGTTTGAGTTGTGCTTGATGCAACAAACTCTCTTGAGTTCCACATAATTTCCTTTTGGCTTTAAGCCTATCAAGAGGTGTAGCTATGGTGTGAAGACAACCAAGCCTCCTAGTGATATCCCTTTTTGGTGTTAAACCGATCAAGAGGTGTAGCTATGGTTCGAATACAACCAAGCCCCCTAGTGATTCTCTTTATATTTGTGTGGCCTTATGGGTCGGGTTAATAAAACTCCGCTTTGTAAGTAGAAGCCCCCATGGAACCACACATGATGTAAAAAAGAACAGAGACCCCACTTTAACTGAGGCTCCGGTTTATTATATACATTGTCATAAGTATGTACATAAGAAGAGCCTGTGGCTCAGTTATAGTAAGGCCAAAGAAGGGCTATATTCCACGGCCGCTTGGTCTCCTCCTCCGATTTACGTGAGTCTTTGTGCTCTCGAACATCGGTAAGGTAGTATGACCCGTTGTGTAGGTTTTTGCTGACCACAAAAGGTCCTTCCCAAGGTGAGGATAACTTGTGCATATCAGTTTGATCTTGGATGAGCCGGAGCACCAGATCACCCTCTTGAAAAGTTCTGGTTTTAACCCGGCGGCTGTGATAACGCCGGAGATCTTGTTGATAAATCGCCGAACGTGCCGCTGCGAGATCACGCTCCTCGTCTAACCGCTCCAGTGAGTCCTGACGTGCCTTCTCATTGTCAGCTTCAACGTAATCCGCCACACGGGGCGAGTCATGATGGATGTCACTAGGAAGAACCGCCTCTGCACCATAAACCATGAAGAAAGGTGTGTAACCCGTCGATCTGTTAGGTGTGGTGTTGTTACTCCATAACACAGAAGGTAACTCCTCCACCCAACAACCCGGTGTCCACTTTAAAGGAACCATAAGCCGGGGTTTGATACCCCTCAAAATTTCTTAATTTGCCCTCTCTGCTTGACCATTAGACTGGGGGTGAGCCACTGATGCCACATCAAGCCGGATGTGCTCACATTGGCAAAATTTCTCCATCTCACCCTTTGACAAATTAGTACCATTATCAGTTATAATACTGTGAGGAAAACCAAACCGGAATATCACCTTTTTGATGAATTGAATCGCCGTGGCTGCATCACACTTACTGACTGGCTCTGCTTCTACCCACTTGGTAAACTTGTCAACTGCCACTAACAGGTGGGTATTTTTGTCCTTGGATCTCTTAAAGGGTCCAGCCATATCGAGCCCCCAAGTTGCAAACGGCCAAGTAATTGGAATCATTCTCAACTCCTGAGCCGGAACATGAGCACGGCGTGCAAATTTTTGACAACCATCACACCTTTTGACTAAATCCTCCGCATCAGCATGAGCCGTCAACCAATAGAAGCCGTGACAAAAAGCCTTAGCCACCAAGGATTTTGAACCGGCGTGGTGACCACAATCTCCTTCGTGGATTTCTCGCAAAATCTCACAACCCTCTTGAGGAGACACACAACGCTGAATTGCTCCTGTGACACTGTAACGATGTAACTCCACATTCATAATGGTTATTGATTTGGATCGCCGGATTATCTGCCGGGCCAAGGTTTCATCTCCCGGTAACTCACCCCGGTTCATGTATGCCAAGTACGGGACTGTCCAATCCGGTATAACATGCAAAGCCGCCACCAACTGGGCCTCCGGGTCAGGAATAGCTAACTCCTCCTCTGTGGGTATCTTGACTGACGGATTATGCAGTACGTCGAGGAAGACATTAGGTGGCACCGGTTTACGCTGAGAACCTAGATGGCTTAAAGCATCTGCCGCTTCATTCTTTCGCGGGTCTATATGGTCAACTTGATAGCCCTTGAAATGACCATCCACTATGTCCACCTCTCATCGATATGCAGCCATGAGTGGGTCCTTAGAATCCCAAGTGCCAGATAGCTGTTGAGCCACCAGGTCCGAGTCACCGAAGCACTTAACCCGGCTTAAGTTCATCTCCTTGGCCATCCGAAGACCGTGGAGTAAGGCCTCATACTCAGTTGCATTGTTAGTGCAAGGGAACATTAAGCGAAGAACATAACAAAACTTGTCACCTCGTGGGAAAGTTAATATGACTCTAGCCCCCGAGCACTCTAATTGCCTGGACCCATCAAAATGAATAGTCCAATAAGCATTGTCTGGATTTTCCTCTGGCGCATGCAACTCGGTCCAATCATTGATGAAATCCACAAGTGCTTGAGATTTGATCGATGTGCGAGGTGTATATTTGAGTCCATGAGGTCCAAGCTCAATAGCCCACTTAGCAATCCGGCCAGTTGCTTCTCTGTTTTGAATGATATCTCCCAGAGGGGCTGAACTGACCACTGTGATAGGATGACCCTGAAAATAATGCTTGAGCATCCGGCTTGCCATAAACACCCCATACACCAGCTTCTGCCAATACGGATACCTCCGCTTTGATTCGTTAAGCACCTCACTGATATAATAAAACGGCCGTTGAACTGGATACTCCTTTCCAGCGTCCTTGCGCTCCACAACAATAGCCACACTAACAGCCTGGGCATTAGCAGCCACATATAGCAATAAAGGCTCTTTATCGACCAGAGCCGCAAGGATAGGCGGTTCAGCTAACTGCCTCTTCAAATCTTCAAATGCTTTATCAGCCACATCACTCCAGACAAAGTCATCCGTTTTTTCAGCATCTGATATAAAGGGATAGCCTTCTCCCTGAGACGACTGATAAACTGGCTCAAAGCTGCCATCCGGCCCGCCAGACGCTAAACGTCATTGATACATGCCGGTTTAGCCAAAGTGGTGATAGTTGTAATCTTCTCCGGGTTAGCCTCAATGCCCATGTTCGACACCAGAAAACCCAGGAGCTTGCCTGCTGGAACACCAAAGACACATTTGTCCAGATTAAGCATCATATTATAAACCCGGAGGTTGTCAAAGGTTTCTCTCAAGTCATCTATCAATGTTTCCTCCTTCCTAGACTTCACCACAATATCATCCACATATGCATGAACATTGCGCCCAATCTGCTTATGAAGACAGTTCTGAACACAACGCTGGTAAGTCACCTGGGCACTCTTGAGCCCAAAGGGCATAGAGACATAGCAGAAGGCTCCAAAGGGAGTTATGCAAGTTGTCTTCTCCTGGTCCTTAACTGCCATTTTGATCTGATGATAACCAGAATAAGCATCCAGAAAACACAAACGGTCACAACCTGCCGTAGCATCAATAATCTGATCAACACGAGGGAGGGCAAAGGGATCAGCTGGACAAGCCTTGTTCAAGTCTGTGTAGTCAACACACATACGCCAAGTGCCATTTTTCTTAAGGACTAGCATTGTATTAGCCAGCCATTCCGGGTGAAAGACCTCCACGATAAACCCTGCGGCCAACAGCCGAGCTACCTCCTCACCAATAGCCTTATGCCTTTCTTCGCTGAAGCGGCGGAGAAACTGCCTGACCGGTTTAAACTTAGGATCGATATTAACTGTGTGCTCAGCGAGTTCCCTCGGTACACCTGGCATGTCAGAAGGCTTCCATGCAAAGATGTCCCAGTTCTCACGGATGAACTCAATGAGCGCGCTTTCCTATTTGGGATCCAGGTTAGCGCTGATGCTAAACTGCTAGGATGAATCACCAGGAACAAAATCAACCATCTTAGTGCCTATAGCCGATTTAAACTTCAACGCCGGATCGTGCTTTGTAGTTGGTTTTTTCAAAGAAGTCATGTCCGCCGGATCAACCTTGTCTTTATAAAACTTTAGCTCCTCTATGGCACACTCCAAAGCGATCTTCCTCCTCCCATGTACTGTGATGGTCCCCTTGTGACCCGGCATATTAAGCTGTAAATAAACATAACATGGCCTCGCCATGAACTTAGCATAAGCCGGACGCCAGAACAGGGCATGATACGGACTCCTGATTTTCACCACCTCAAAAGTCAATGTTTCTGACCTTGAATCATGATCATCTCCAAAAGCCACCTCTAGGGCTATCTTGCCCACTGGATACGCAGACTTACCGGGCACCACACCATGAAAAACGGTGTTCGACGGTTTAAGATTCTTATCTGTCAACCCCATACGACGGAAGGTATCATAGTAAAGAATATTGATACCGCTTCCCCCATCCATAAGCACCTTGGTGAACTTATACCCCCCAACTTGAGGTGCCACCACTAAGGCCAGATGACCGGGATTATCAACCCGGGGTGGGTGATCCTCTCTACTCCATAAAATGGGCTGCTCAGACCAGCGCAGATACTGAGGCACCGCCGGTTCAACAGAGTTTATTGCCCTCTTGTGAAGCTTCTGATCGTGTTTACACAAGCTAGTGGTAAAGACATGATACTGCCCACTATTCAACTGCTTCGGATTACTCTGATAACCCGACTGCTGCTGCTACTGATTCCCCTAATGGTTATAACCTCCTTGATTGCCCTGGTTCCCTTGATGGCCATGTCCGGTTTGATTGCCTTGGAATCTTGAACCGGAGCTGCCACCTCCATAACCCGGCCCATGAAAACCGCCTCCTGAGCCGCCGGGCGGGGCGTTGTCATATTGAAACATATTGGAATTCTTAAACTCCCGCATAATGAAACAGTCCTTCCAAAGATGTGAATCTGGCCTTTCCTTCGATCCGTGCTTTGGACAAGGCTGATTTAACAGGCGCTCCAGATTGGGGCCTGACTCTCCGCCCCTCTGAGGATGTTTACCCTTACGACGCTGACCGTTGTCCTGAGCGCTGGTGTTAGCCACAAAGTCCAAACTATTGTCTGCCTTGCGCTTACCATTATTCCCATGACCTGCCGGATTGTGCTGCCGCCCCTTGGTATTGCCGTTCTTTTTCCCTTTCCCCGGTTTGTCATCCTCAGACTCAGGGTCTTTGGTACTACCTGAATCAGCGTATTTCACCAAAGCAGCCATAAGAGTTGACATGTCATTGCAGTGATGCTTGAGCCTCCCTAGCTTCAATTTTAACGGCATAAACCGGCAGTTTCCCTCCAACGTCAAAACTGATGTATCTGCATTAATGTGGTCTGATGAATGTAAAATAGCTGAGACTCGCTTCACCCAATGCGTAGTAGACTCCCCCTCATCTTGAACACAAGCGGCTAGGTCCACAATTGACATAGGCTGCTTACATGTATCTTTGAAATTCTGGATAAACCAGTGCTTTAGCTCAGCCCATGACCTGACAGAGTTAGCGGGTAAGCTCTTTAACCAAGTTCGAGCTATCCCCTCCAACATCATGGTGAAGTATTTAGCACATACTGCTTCATCCACGTCCAGCATCTCCATCGCCATCTCATAACTCTCCACCCATGACTCCGGTTGTAAATAGGCAGTGTAATTCAGCACCTTACAAGGGCCCTTAAAATCCTTGGGCAGTCGTACATTACACAAAGAGGGGGTAAGACACGGCACCCCTAAAGAACTGAAGATCACACCTGGCTCCACTAAGGTGGTAGGGCGAACCGGAGTAGGTTGATGAGTGGCGTGCAGAGCTGCTAACTCGGCTTCTTGACGTGCACGACCATGATCCACCACATCCTGCGCATTAGCACCACCACCTGCTGGGTTGTGCCCTCGCGGCGAGTTACGGTGACGTGCACTGCTTGATACGGCCGGTTCATCCTCAACGTGCCAGCTGTAGCTCCGACTCGGACGGGGGATGGAATGAATCCTCTCGCGACTATGCGAATAAGCCTGCTGCTGGTGTAAAGCTGTTTGAAGGAGCTCTCTAGCCCGTCGTGTCTCAATCGCCACTGGTGACTCGCCGTCAGTTGGGAGGGCTGCCAATCGTGAAGTGGCAGCCACAATGTTATCCAACGGGTTGGAGTAATGCCCCGGGGGTGCCGGAACATACTGCGGCACAAAATTGTTCTGACGAGGCGGTTTCATCGTGCATGGCTGAACCGGCGCTCCTGTTCCCGGCGCCTCCGTCCGGTTTACCACTGGCTGGTTACTAGTTCCGGCTCCTGGCGTGTTGAAGAGATTTCTTGGCTCATAACGCGGCGGAAGGTGCGACCGGTATCTCCTCCTCATGACCTCATCTAAGGCATTCTGGTCCAACCTAAGCTAGTAGGCCTGAGCTTCCAACTCGGCCCGTTCTGTAGCCATCCTGGCGTTCTCTGCTGCCAAGTTCGCTTTAGCCTGAGTTATCTGATCCTTCACCTTTGCAATCTCCGCATTGTGCTGATCTCGGGCTGTAGCGTCCACCTCCGCGGCCATCAATGTTGCCAAAGCGTCGAATAAATCAGACAAAACCTGAGCGGGAGGCGGCGCAGAGCCCCCTGCTCCTGCTGGCGTTGTTGTTGCTGAATCGGAGAACATCGCCACGGCGGTAGAAGAGTGTTGCGTTGGTTGTGTACCGGCCATGAAGACCGTGACCCGGTTTGGCAGATCGAGGTGGTCTAGAATACTGTTGCCATCGGAACTCCCACTAATCCGACCGTCCTGCAGCTGATACAGCGACTCAGTTTCTCCGGTTGAAGATTCATCATCCGAAGGGATAAGGGTTTCTCCATCAGATGCCGGTCCATCCTCATACTCCACTCCACGGATGACTCCTACGAAAACATGCCTTGCTATGGGCTGGACCAGGGCAGGGCTTGCACGCTGAGACGTCTCGACGATGTCGGTGCAGGTGTCCGGCTCAGGGCCCGGTTCACCGATTTTGCCGATGAAGACATGAATTCCACCAAAGGGGGCCCGGTTCCCGTATTCGATCGAACCGGCCTTGGGACCCCACCCTGCGTTGTCGATGTAGAGCTTGTCGTGACGACTCTTCGTCATCCGGCCCACAGCCTATCCCTTGAGTCCTTCGAAGCTGCCCTTCAAGAACTCGAAACCATTGTGCGATAGCCCCACGGTGGGCGCCAACTATGATGGGTTTGTCATGGCAGATGTCCTCGTGAAAGGGCTTAGTCATGGAGCCATCGCTACGGGTTAGCTTAAAGGGGTTAAACCGGAGAAGGGACACGAGGGGTTTTTATACTAGTTTGGCCCCTTCGATGAAGGTAAAAGCCTATGTCTAGTTGTGTTGGTATTGCTAGGGTTTCGATGACCAGGGAGCGAATCCGCTTTGCCTGGCTCTCGAGTTGTTGTCTGTTGTCCCTAAACCGCTGCCGGGTCATCCCTTTATATACATAGGTTGACGCCCTCCGGTTTACAGAGTCCCGAGGACGGATCATAAACGTGTCCAGCTCGGTCTCTATCCTTCCTATCTTACAATGCAAGTTATATGATATAGTCAGTTTACATCTACAGGTCTTAACTCGCCTTTGGGCCTTGGGCCTTCGTAAAGCGCCACCATCCTTACATCTTCATGGGCTTCTGATCTTCTTGGAGTTAATCCGGCTACTCCTGGCCGGTTTACGTCCAGTAGTAATATCCCCAACAGTGGCTGTTGAGGAGGAAGTCAGCTCTAAAAGAAAGGTGTTGAAGAAGGAATATGGAACAGCTCCTACAGTTAAGCCAGGGATGAACAAGAAGGCACCAGCAAAAAGAGTTCCTATGTCTAAGGCCAGAGCCTCAACTGCTGAAACCTCCAAGCCAACTGAAGAGGCAGTTGGAGAAGCAAAGAAAAGGAAGGAAAGGGTCAAGAAGACCACTGCCAGAGTGCTTGGTAGATCCTCCATTATGAGAGATTCAGAAGAAGAGGAGGAGGAAGAGGATGCTGTACCAGCTCCTAAGGCTCAGAAGCTCATGGGAGATGCAATCAAGTCAGGGGCTGCTCTATCTAAGCCCAAATCTGCTCCCAAAGCTGCTGCTCAGAAGCCCCCAAAGCCCAAGAGAAACACAAGAAGTATACCTGCTGAGGAGAAGAACAAGGCCCTAGTTCCTGAAGCAGCAAAAGAAGAAGATTCTCATGTTTTGAGGAACTTGAAACCCAAGATCCCTGACCACAATGATGCTCATCCAGTCGCTGAGGACATGCACATCAGGAGAGACTCGGGACTGGGATTGTGGAGAGAGTCTGATCCATATGCTATTAGGAGGAGGACTGAAGTTGACTACAGGTTCCATACAAAGGAACAACAAGATTTCTATGAAACCATTCTGCTTGACAAGAAGCCCATAGTGTGTGACATGAGATGGGTCGATTGGGAATTCATCCAGGAAAATGAAGATCACTTCCCAAGAGTGTATGGCAGCTTTAAGGCTTGTGGAGTAGATGAATTCGTCGGACAAAAGCTCACTAAATGGAATGATGAGCTGATCATGCAGTTTTAATCCACTTCCCACTTCTATCCATATGGGAGGATAGTTTGGATGTCATAAGGTACTAGGTACCAGTCCATAGTTGATGAATGGGCTAAGCTGATCAATGCCCCTGCAGAGCATGGAGATGACTTGGATGTATATGCCAAGAAGAAGAAAGACCACAACTCCATGGAAAACATGTACAAGGAGATCCCTGACAAAGCTTTGGAAACACATAAGTTTGGATCTATACACTATCTGTTGTCTGGTTTGCTTACCATTAACTGGATCCTAAGGCACACTCTGCTACCCAAGTCAGGAGATCACAAGATGATCAGAGGGCATTCTATCAATCTGCTCCAATTGTTTGATGTCCCTCAGAAGTTCAAGGTTATGAGCTTAATGATAGAAACAATCAAGAGGACTGCTGCTGACCAGAAGAGAAGTTGTTGGTATGCTCCACATATTCAGGAGCTCATCAACTCTAAGATGGGCACAGGGAATTATTTGCTAGAAAAGGAGCATCTACCCTTATATCCTGATTTTGAAGACAATACCGTTGTGATGACTGAGGAAGATCCATCATCTGTGCAAGCACATGAGAAGAGAGAGAAGGCAAGGGCAGAGAAAGCTACAAGGATGCCAACTGCTGAAGAGGCATCTCAAGTCTTCCTGAAGAGCAAGCAAGATCAGTTAGGCTATCTGATTCAAGCTACACTAAGGATTGAGAAGGGCTTGGCCACCCTGACTCAGAATCAGGAGAGCCTTGAGAGGATTGTGGAGACAAAATTCTATGATCTTGATATGAAGGTGACTGAGATTCAGACTGCAGTTGAGCAGCTTCAGGAGGAAGCAGAAGAGAGGAGAGGAAAAGCAACCACTAATTCTTTTAAGCATGTGCCATGAGGTCCAAGGTCTGCTGTAGTGCCAGTCTCAGATGCTAGAGCTTTAGTGTCAGCACCAGCAGCTGCAGCTCTAGTGCCAACTCCAGCACCCACTCAATCAGCTCCAACTACATCGTCCGAAGCCTTCGTCCTTGGAGTTCTATCTACACCACTTCCCGAAGACCAAGCCTGAGAGACGTATAGCACTATGCATTTTCAAAAAATTTGGTAACTTGTTGCCAAAGGGGGAGAAAAATGTATAGATCATAGGCTTCGAGAGAGAGTGTTTGTTTTTTTATCTCTCTTTCTTTTTGGTTGAACTTTTATTGTGTGCTTGTGTGAGATACTTTATGCCTGTCCTTATGAGATTCTTATATGATCATGTGGTTGATCATATGCTACATTAATGTTTGGTTGAATGATGCTACCCTTTATATTCCTTATATGATCATTCACTTGCTTGGTGATGAGTGCATGCTTTTGATTTCTATCATTTTGAGTGCTCCACCAAGATGTATGTGACATGGAAGAGTAACCCATGATCCTAATCGATTGTGCATTTGCATTCAAAAGCAAATTTTAAATAATGCACAAATTTAGGGGGATCTCTTGATTATCACATACTTCTCAAAGCGACGATGTTTTTCAATCTTATAATCATTTGTCGAAGCTTTGATCTATATGTTGTCATCAATTACCAAAAAGGGGAGATTGAAAGTGCAACTATCCCTGGGTGGTTTTGAAGGAAATATGCCCTAGAGGCAATAATAAAGTTATTATTTATTTCCTTATATCATGATAAATGTTTATTATTCATGCTAGAATTGTATTAATCGGAAACATAATACATGTGTGAATACATAGACAAACAGAGTGTCACTAGTATGCCTCTACTTGACTAGCTCGTTAATCAAAGATGGTTATGTTTCCTAACCATGAACAAAAGAGTTGTTATTTGATTAACGGGATCACATCATTAGTTGAATGATCTGATTGACATGACCCATTCCATTAGCTTAGCACCCGATCGTTTAGTATGTTGCTATTGCTTTCTTCATGACTTATACATGTTCCTATGACTATGAGATTATGCAACTCCCGTTTGCCGGAGGAACACTTTGTGTGCTACCAAACGTCACAACATAAATGGGTGATTATAAAGGTACTCTACAGGTGTCTCCAAAGGTACATGTTAGGTTGGCGTATTTCGAGATTAGGATTTGTCACTCCGATTGTCGGATAGGTATCTCTGGGCCCTCTCGGTAATGCACATCACATAAGCCTTGCAAGCATTGCAACTAATGAGTTAGTTGCGAGATGATGTATTACGGAACGAGTAAAGAGACTTGCCGGTAACGAGATTGAACTAGGTATTGAGATACCGACGATCGAATCTCGGGCAAGTAACATACCGATGACAAAGGGAACAACGTATGTTGTTATGCGGTCTGACCGATAAAGATCTTCGTAGAATATGTAGGAGCCAATATGAGCATCCAGGTTCCGCTATTGGTTATTGACCGGAGACGTGTCTCGGTCATGTCTACATTATTCTCGAACCCGTAGGGTCCGCACGCTTAAGGTTTCGATGACAGTTATATTATGAGTTTATGAGTTTTGATGTACCGAAGTTAGTTCGGAGTCCCGGATGTGATCACGGACATGACGAGGAGTCTCGAAATGGTTTGAGACATAAAGATTGATATATTGGACGGCTATATTCGGACACCGGAAGTCTTCCGGGGAAGTTTCGGATAAAACCGGAGCACCGGGGGGTTACCGGAACCCCCCGGGGGGTTAATGGGCCTTAATAAAGTTATTATTTATTTCCTTATATCATGATAAATGTTTATTATTCATGCTAGAATTGTATTAACCGGAAACATAATACATGTGTGAATACATAGACAAACAAAGTGTCACTAGTATGCCTCTACTTGACTAGCTCGTTAATCGAAGATGGTTATGTTTCCTAACCATGAACAAAAGAGTTGTTATTTGATTAACGGGATCACATCATTAGTTGAATGATCTGATTGACATGACCCATTCCATTAGCTTAGCACCCAATCGTTTAGTATGTTGCTATTGCTTTCTTCATGACTTATACATGTTCCTATGACTATGAGATTATGCAACTCCCGTTTGCCGGAGGAACACTTTGTGTCCTACCAAACATCACAACGTAAATGGGTGATTATAAAGGTACTCTACAGGTGTCTCCAAAGGTACATGTTCGGTTGGCGTATTTCGACATTAGGATTTGTCACTCCGATTGTCGGATAGGTATCTCTGGGCCCTCTCGGTAATGCACATCACATAAGCCTTGCAAGCATTGCAACTAATGAGTTAGTTGAGAGATGATGTATTACGGAACGAGTAAAGAGACTTGCCGGTAATGAGATTGAACTAGGTATTGAGATACCGATGATCGAATCTCGGGCAAGTAACATACCGATGACAAAGGGAACAACGTATGTTGTTATGCGGTCTGACCGATAAAGATCTTCGTAGAATATGTAGGAGCCAATATGAGCATCCAGGTTCCGCTATTGGTTATTGACCGGAGACGTGTCTCGGTCATGTCTACATTATTCTCGAACCCGTAGGGTCCGCACGCTTAAGGTTTCGATGACAGTTATATTATGAGTTTATGAGTTTTGATGTACCAAAGTTAGTTCGGAGTCTCGGATGTGATCACGGACATGACGAGGAGTCTTGAAATGGTTGAGACATAAAGATTGATATATTGGACGGCTATATTCGGACACCGGAAGTGTTTCGGGGAAGTTTCGGATAAAACCGGAGCACCGGGGGGTTACCGGAACCCCCCGGGGGGTTAATGGGCCTCATGGGCCTAAAGTGGAGAAGAGGAGGGGCTGCCAGGGCAGGCCGCGCGCCCCCTCTTCCCCCTAGTCCGAATTGGACAAGGAGGGAGGGGCGGCACCCCCCTCTCCTCTCTCCCTTCCTTCCCCCTCTCCTAATTGGACAAGGAAAGGGAGGGGAGTCCTACTCCCGGTAGGAGCAGGACTCCTCCTACGCGCCTCCTACTAGGGCCGGCCGCACCCCCCTTGGATCCTTTATATACGGAGGCAAGAGGCACCCCATAGACACAAGTTGATCCACGTGATCGTATTCTTAGCCGTGTGCGGTGCCCCCTTCCACCATAATCCTCGATTATATTGTAGCGGTGCTTAGGCGAAGCCCTGCGATGGTAGTACATCAAGATCGTCACCACACCGTCGTGCTGACGGAACTCTTCCCCGACACTTTGCTGGATCAGAGTCCGGGGATCGTCATCGAGCTGAACGTGTGCTAAAACTCGGAGGTGCCGTAGTATCGGTACTTGATCGGTCGGGCCGTGAAGACGTACGACTACATCAACCGCGTTGTGCTAACGCTTCCGCTGTCGGTCTACAAGGGTACGTAGATCACCCTCTCCCCTCTCGTTGCTATGCATCACCATGATCTTGCGTGTGCGTAGGAAATTTTTGAAATTACTACGTCCCCCAACAGTTGCATCCGAGCCTAGGTTTTATATGTTGATGTTATATGCACGAGTAGAACACAAGTGAGTTGTGGGCGATATAAGTCATACTGCTTACCAGCATGTCATACTTTGGTTCGGCGGTATTGTTGGACGAAGCGGCCCGGACCGACATTACGCGTACGCTTACGCGAGACCGGTTCTCCCGACGTGCTTTGCACATAGGTGGCTTGCGGGTGATAGTTTCTCCAACTTTAGTTGAACCAAGTGTGGCTATGCCCGGTCCTTGCGAAGGTTAAAATAGCACCAACTTGACAAACTATCATTGTGGTTTTGATGCGTAGGTAAGATTGGTTCTTGCTTAAGCCCGTAGCAGCCACGTAAAACTTGCAACAACAAAGTAGAGGACGTCTAACTTGTTTTTGCAGGGCATGTTGTGATGTGATATGGTCAAGACATGATGCTAAATTTTATAGTATGAGATGATCATGTTTTGTAACCGAGTTATCGGCAACTGGCAGGAGCCATATGGTTGTCGCTTTATTGTATGCAATGCAATCGTGCTGTAATGCTTTACTTTATCACTAAGTAGTAGCGATAGTCATGGAGGCATAAGATTGGCAAGACGACAACGATGCTACGATGGTGATCAAGGTGTCGCGCCAGTGACGATGGTGATCACGATGGTGCTTCGAAGATGGAGATCACAAGCACAAGATGATGATGGCCATATCATATCACTTATATTGATTGCATGTGATGTTTATCTTTTATGCATCTTATCTTGCTTTGATTGACGGTAGCATTTTAAGATGATCTCTCACTAATTATCAAGAAGTGTTCTCCCTGAGTATGCACTGTTGCGAAAGTTCTTCGTGTTGAGACACCACGTGATGATCGGGTGTGATAGGCTCTATGTTCAAAAGCAACGGGTGCAAAACAGTTGCACACGCAGAATACTCAGGTTATACTTGACGAGCCAAGCATATACAGATATGGCCTTGGAACATGGAGACCGAAAGGTCGAGCGTGAATCATATAGTAGATATGATCAACATAGTGATGTTCACCAATGAAACTACTCCATCTCACGTGATGATCGGACATGGTTTAGTTGATTTGGATCACGTGATCACTTAGAGGATTAGAGGGATGTCTATCTAAGTGGGAGTTCTTAAGTAATATGATTAAATTGAACTTAAATTTATCATGAACTTAGTCCTGGTAGTATTTTGCAAATTATGTTTTAGATCAATAGCTCGCGTTGTTGCTTCCCTGTGTTTATTTTGATATGTTCCTAGAGAAAATTGTGTTAGATGTTAGTAGCAATGATGCGGATTGGATCCGTGATCTGAGGTTTATCCTCATTGCTGCACAGAAGAATTATGTCCTTGGTGCACCGCTAGGTGACGGACCTATTGCAGGAGCAGATGCAGACGTTATGAACGTTTGGCTAGCTCAATATGATGACTACTTGATAGTTTAGTGCACCATGCTTAATGGCTTAGAATCGGGACTTCAAAGACGTTTTGAACATCATGGAGCATATGAGATGTTCCAGGAGTTGAAGTTAATATTTCAAGCAAATACCCGAGTTGAGAGATATGAAGTCTCCAACAAGTTCTATAGCTAAAAGATGGAGGAGAATCGCTCAACTAGTGAGCATGTGCTCAGATTGTCTGAGTACTACAATCGCTTGAATCAAGTGGGAGTTAATCTTCCAGATAAGATAGTGATTGGCAGAATTCTCTAGTCACCATCACCAAGTTAGTAGAACTTCGTGATGAACTATGATATGCAAGGGATAACGGAAACGATTCCCAAGCTCTTCGTAATGCGGAAATTGACGAAGGTAGAAATCGAGAAAAACATCAAGTGTTGATGGTAGACAAGACCACTAGTTTCAAGAAAAGGGCAGAGGGAAGAAGGGGAACTTCAAGAAGAACAGCAAGCAAGTTGCTGCTCAAGTGAAGAAGCCCAAGTCTGGTCCTAAGCCTGAGACTAAGTGCTTCTACTGCAAAGGGACTGGTCACTGGAAGCGGAACTACCCCAAGTGATTGGCGGATAAGAAGGATGGCAAAGTGAACATAAGTATATTTGATATACATGTTATTGATGTGTACTTTACTAGTGTTTATAGCAACTCCTCAGTATTTGATACTAATTCAGTTGCTAAGATTAGTAACTCGAAACGGGAGTTGCAGAATAAATAGAGACTAGTTAAGGGTGAAGTGACGATGTGTGTTGGAAGTGGTTCCAAGATTGATATGATCATCATCGCACACTCCCTATAATTTCGGGATTAGTGTTGAACCTAAATAAGTGTTATTTGGTGTTTGCGTTGAGCATGAATATGATTTGATCATGTTTATTGTAATACAGTTATTCATTTAAGTAAGAGAATAAATTGTTGTTCTGTTTACAGGAATAAAACCTTATATGGTTACACACCCAATGAAAATAGTTCATTGGATCTCGATCATAGTGATATTCATAATCATAATATTGAAACCAAAAGATGCAAAGTTAATAATGATACTGCAACTTATTTGTGGCACTGCCGTTTAGGTCATATTGGTGTAAAGCGCATGAAGAAACTCCATGCTGATGGGCTTTTGGAATCACTTGATTATGAATCAGTTGATGCTTGCAAACCATGCCTCATGGGCAAGATGACTAAGACTCCGTTCTTCGGAACAATGGAGCGAGCAATAGATTTGTTGGAAATCATACATACTGATGTATGTGGTCCGATGAATATTGAGGCTCGCGATAGGTATCAATATTTTCTGTTCTTCACAGATAATTTGAGCAGATGTGAGTATATCTACTTGATGAAACATAAGTCTGAAACATTTGAAAAGTTCAAAGAATTTCAGAGTGAAGTGGAAAATCATCGTAACAAGAAAATAAAGTTTCTACGATCTGATCATGGAGAAGAGTATTTGAATTACGAGTTTGGTCTTCACTTAAAACAATGTGAAATAGTTTCACTACTCACGCCACCTGGAACACCACAGTGTAATGGTGTGTTCGAACGTCGTAATCGTACTTTATTTGATATGGTGCGATCTATGATGTCTCTTACAGATTTACCGCTATTGTTTTGGGGTTATGCATTAGAGACAGCTACATTCACGTTAAATAGGGCACCATCTAAATCCGTTTGAGATGACACCGTATGAACTATGGTTTAGCAAGAAACCTAAGCTGTCGTTTCTTAAAGTTTGAGGTTGCAATGCTTATGTGAAAAAGTTTCAACTTTATAAGCTCAAACCTAAATCGGAGAAGTGCGTCTTCATAGGATATCCAAAGGAAACTATTCGTGGGGTGGTAGGTGCGACATATGCCAACGGGTGGCTTATCATTGTGGGAGCCAGTAAGACGTCGCCGGTGCCTGGAAACGGGAGGAGGCGAAGACATGCACGCCGGCGAATCTTACCCAGCTTTGGGGCTCTCCGTGGAGATAACACCCCTACTGCTGCTCTGCGGGGTCTCCGCATGATCACTAGATGAACAAGTAGCTACACAATGCTCCTTGAGCTGTTCGGTGGGAGGAGGAAGAAGGGCACGGCTGGCTTGCTTCCCCTCCTTGTGTGTGTCTAGATCTAGCTGAGGGTCGAACCCTTTGCATGGGTGCCCCGGGGGGTTTATATAGGCCTACCCCCCGGGGGTACAATGGTAATCCGACTGGGCGCGGGGCCCAGCCGTCTGTGACCGCGCTCGCCGGCTTCTGCGCCGACTGCTGGGGCCCGCCGGCTGGTGGGTCCTGCCGGCTACCAACTCCTTGGCAACAGGCAGGCCCCACTGCCAAGGGTCTTGTCGATGGCTGGTTACTGTTGCCTCACCCTGATGACGAGGGCTTTGTCGAGGTAAGCGTGGCTACAGTGCCGCCGTCCGGCGGGCGATTACCGTAGCCTTACCGTGTCTTGTCTCCTTAATGGGGCGTCTTCTTCGAGGGCGGAAGCGAGCCGGCTACGGGGAGCCGGCCCCGTCTCGGGCCGACTGGGGGAGGCCAGGCCGCCTTCGGGTGTCTCTCTGCCCAAAGGGGCCCACCGCCCGTGGGCCGTACTGGTAGCCCATCGTGGATCACATCAGGGTCAACATGGCAACAGTGCCGCGCCAGATGGGTCATGGCCACTCCGTACGGTGCACTGTGCCAGGCGTGCTCCGGGATTCGGGGGTGGCAGGCTTTACTGTAGCCACGCCCCGTCTCATCGCCGCTAGGTGGATGCAAACTTTGAGGGTACGGCCTCGACCGCTTTATGGGAGCCGGCTTCTTGGAGTGGGCCTCCTCATGGCTGGCTTCTTGGAGTCGGCATCTTGGAGCCGGCTTCTTCGAGTCGGCCTCCCATGGTTTTCTTCATGAGGGGTAAAGTCGGGCCGCCTTCTTCGAGCTGGCCTGGGTGACAGCCAGCAAGGGGAAGGCGGCCCCACGTCTTGGATTCCTGAGAGCCGGACGGGCTCGTAATTTTTTCAGAAGGGCCAGGGGAAGCCGGCTAGGCTACCCATGGCTATTTACTCCGACAGTAGTCCCCGAAGCTGATCGAGCTTCGAGGCGGACAGAGGGACGAGAAGCTTGGTCAGCTTCCAATCCTGAAGAGCCGGCTTCGCTTGTGCACGCTGACTTCAGAGAGCTCCGGTTCTCGTAGGCATGAACGCGGACCACGTGGCGAGGAAATCCTGCCAACGCAAGCGCGCGACGGGACGTCGCCGCAGGCCCGGGCCCACCACTCGCAGGCCTCGGTCTGAGCGCGGATCTTCCGTGGCCCACATGGACCGCTCGCCTTCCCGCGGCGGTTTTATTCTTCCATCATGGCACAGTAATCGCGGGACGTGGGGGAGTGGGCACGATCGATCCCCACGCTTCCCCACGCCGCGCCTCCTCGGTTCCTCCACGCGAGCCTATAAGTAGGGGGAGGAGGGGGAGCGACAGAGGTTCGCACGCTCTCTCTCGCTCCGCCCCTTCTCGTCCTCCTCTCTTCCTCTCATTGCCGCCGCAACCTCCCGTCTCAGCGCCGCCGCACTGCCACATCGTCTAGCTCCCATGGCGCTGTCGAGCTCATGGGACGGCTCCAACGTCCATGAGGACCACGTTGCGTTCCTCCGCCATACTCGGCGCCTGCCCGACGCCAACCTCGTGCGGGTCCGCCTGGCGCCGGAGACGGAGATCTCGCCGGCACCGGAGGAGGGCGAGCGGGTCGTCTTCCGCTCGCACTTCCTACGCGGCTTCGGCCTTCCGGCGAGCGGATTTCTACGCTCCTTCCTCGAGTTCTACAACCTTCAGCCGCATCACCTCACGCCCAATGCGGTGATGCTGCTGTCGGCCTTCGTCTCCCTCTGCGAAGGCTTCTTGGGGCTGCTCCCCACGCTGAAGCTCAGGGGGGAGTTCTTCCAGATCAAACTCGGCACCGTCGTCGCCGGCGTGCCCGCCCCCTGCGGGGCCTTCATCGCCATGAGGAGGGCGGGCGAGAACAACCCGTTCCCGCCCATCCCCCTGATCCAGTCGGTGAAGATCTGGCAGAATTCATACTTCTACGTGAAGAACGTCGCCGAGCAAGGAGACCACGTCAACCTGCCGGCTTACGTAGCCGGCCCGCCGGCTGGGAGGTAGCCCTCATGGAGTTTCCGGTCCCGGTCACTGTCTCAGGCCGAGAATGCTGCCGTCTCCCGGCTTCGGGTGATGATCTAGTCGGAAGGTCTGAGCGGGGCCGACTTGGTGGCCGCCTTCGTGGAGCGCCGGATATCTCCTCTCCAAAGCCGGCCCCACATGATGTGCCAGATGAGCGGCCGGTTCGACCCATGCCGGCTGAGCACCAGGGAGATGCCTCATGCGGAGGTATCGTACATGGTAAACTACATCTCCAATTGCAAGCTTCTGATCAGTCGGTTCTTCTTAGCAGAACCCTCTTCTCCCGCCGACGACCAGGGCAGCGGGGATAGAACGCCAGTACGCCCCCGACCGCATGGCGGACGACGTCGACGACCCGGACTTGGGGGCGGCCGCCATGGAAGACGCCGTCGTGGGGGACGACGCCGAGCCCGGGGGCACAAGGCTCACCGCCAGCTTCGAGGACTGGCCGGATGATTTCGAAACCGAAGTCGCCCCGCGTCGCCAGCCGGCGGCCGACCATCAGGGCGCGGGCTCGTCCATCACGCCGGCTGCAGGCGGCGGTGCACAGAAGCGTCGGGCCGCTTCAGGCCTCTTCGGCAGTCGGCCGAAGAAGTCCAAAGCCTCCACCGCGGCAACCAAGCGAGACGAGGCGGCTGCAAAAGCGGCCCGCTTCCGCAAGGCGGTGAAGCAGCCTCAGGCGGTCTCAGCGTAAGTCGTCAATTGCCTTGTCGCATGCTCTTCATCATTCTCTTCTTGTTTGAGCATTCTTCTTAATTTCTTCCACTTGCTGGACAGGGCGCCGCTTTCCCTTGAGCGTGGTCCGGGCGGCTCCGTAGTTGGGCCGGCTGGAGGTTCTTCAAGCTCCCGCCGCGTGGACCCCCGCGCCGACCTCAGGGAGGCCATAGAGCGGAACGCCCGTGAAGCGCGGGAGGAGCGCGAGGCAGCGGAGAAAGTGGCCGCCCAGGCGGCGAGGCAGCAGGCCGACATGGCAGCCACGGCCCAGATGGAGGCGGCGACCGCGGAGACGGAGGCGGAGGGTTCGCGCAACCAGCCTCTGCTGCTCGCCATTCCCCTCCGAGCCGTGGCCCCCGACACCCCATTGCCCTTGGCAGAGGAGATCGTCCAAAACCCGTCGTTGATGGAGAGGGGGGAGGACCCCGTGGCCTTTGCGAGGAAAGCGCCGCCAGCAGCGCCAACCGGAGCGGGCCAAGGCGGCCAATCGTCAGCGGCACCAGAGGGGCCGACCGGGGGT
The DNA here is from genome assembly GCF_003073215.2 of Triticum urartu. Classification (NCBI taxonomy): domain Eukaryota; kingdom Viridiplantae; phylum Streptophyta; class Magnoliopsida; order Poales; family Poaceae; genus Triticum; species Triticum urartu. Next base: position 517,058,113 of record NC_053024.1, read on the forward strand.
GAGCCGGGGAACGGAGCCGGCCTCGAGGTGCAGCCGGCGACGGGCCAGCACGCAGGGGGAGGCGCCGCTCCGCCGGAGTTGCGCCGAGTCGCGGGCGCAGGCCAGTCGGCGGAAGATCTGGAGGCGGCCAGCACCACCACGTCTGAGTGGACTCCCAGCGGGGGGACTGGCGAGCTGAATGTGGCGGCTCAAGGGGTCCGGAGCCGGCTGCAAGCTCAGGCCGCCCTGCTGCAACAGTTCACCCAGGAGTTCCTGTCGACGCGAGCCACCATCCAGGTGAGTCCTTCATTCTTGGCCGCTTTGCTCTCTTAATTTCTTCCGTGGGGGCGCGTCAATGCACCCACTAGGTGTAGTCCCTGAGACTCGGTCCGACTGCTGCGCAGTCGGGTCGGATCTTTCTTGACGGCTACCTTATTTTTGTCTCTTGTCTGAACTTCTAGGAATATCACAACCTCCGTGCTACCGCCTTCAACTCCCAGGCTCGGGAGTTGAGCCGGAGGACCGACGACCTGGCCGATAGCCGAAGTAAGTACTCGATCTTGTCTGTCTCCTGTGGGGGCGCGTCAGCGCACCCACTAGGTGTAGTCCCCGAGATTCGGGCCGACTGCTGAGCAGTCGGGTCGGATCTTTCTTGACGACTCTTTTCTTATTGGTTTTTCTTTTTCTTTGTCTTCAGGGGCCAACGCTGACTTGAGGAAGGAGCTCGGCGAAGCGAAGGCCGCCCTTCATACCAAGGATGCCGAGTACGCTGCCTTGGTCCAGGAGCGTGATCGCCTCGCCAAGAAGCTGGCCGACCAGGATAAGAGCCACAAGGCGGCCCTATAGGCGGCGCAGGATAGCGAAGCCGCCCTGAAGGCAGAGTATGAGACCGAGGCGGCGAGCTGGGCTGAGACCCGGCGAGCCCTGGATGAAGGCTTCGACCGGATCGAGGGTTTGATCGACGGTAAGCCACCTTCCTCGCCCCTCTCCTGCTCCTTGCCGCCTGGGTCTTTGGCTTAACTTGAGCTGCTGCTTGTTTTTTGGTGCAGACTACTTCCCCGGCTACTCCGCCTTTGCCGCCCAAAGCATCGAGGCCCATCGCGAGGCGCGCCGTCAGGCGGGGGCCAACATCGCGCCGGATGCGAACCGGACGCTTGAGGAGCAGCTCTTGGCTGTTCAGGCGCGGTTGCAGCCGGCTCATCGGATGCTTCGCCGGCTCCAACGTGCCGGGGCGCAAGTGTTGGCCGCCCTCTGGCCCGGCGAGACGATCCCCCGCACCCCAAGCCGGACTGCCGACTGGCTGGAGGTCGCAGTTGGTCGCTTTGAGGCTTGGAAGGCGTCGGCGGCCCGCCTCGGAGCCGGGCGGGCATTGGAGTTCGTTCGGGCTTGGTACCCAGGGCTGAGCCTGGACCAGCTGCGCACTTGGCGGATGGAGGCCGACGCGGAGCTGGAAGAGGTGAGGCCGGCTATCGCCCAGCGGGCTTCAACGATCGCCGTGTGCACCGACATCAGCGTTTTTGCACCCGAGATCGATGATGACAGTGTTGCCCAGCCGGAGGAGTGGTTCGGGCTGAACCCGGCGGTGGGCGAGGACTCAGCGGAGGAGATCGCCTCTAGCAACGAGGGCGAGGGTGACGAGGAGGAGGACGGCGAAGACGTCGAGCCGGCTGGTGGAACAACTGGCCGACCTCAGGCCGACCGTGCCTCCAGCAACGAGGCGCGTGGAAGCGTGCCTTCTGTGGGAGGCGGTAACCAAGCCGAGGTTCGCTAGCCGGTCGCTCCTTCAGCCGGCACAACCGTCTCCGCCAACCAGCCCGGCTCGTCGGTCGCTCCGCCGGCTTGACCTGCCGTCCTTATTTTTCCTGCTTGTTGTCTTTTGAACAATCTTCATTAAGTTTTCGCAGTTCCACCCACTGGGGGTGTATCCAAACTATGTTGAATGCTGGCCTCCCGGAGGTCTTTTATGTAAATATTATTACGTGCATGTTTGGTTTCCATTCGCGTATGCTTTTTATCCTTAGGCTTTTTCCTTTGCCGCCTTCCCTCTTTGGGGAGGTAAGTACTTGAGCTTTCTTGGATTGAAGTGAAGTGAATGGAAACCGGCCGGCCGGCTACTCTGGTAGCCATTCGGCGGTGGGAGAAAAACCGGCTTTTGTTATATTAGTCTGTTAGTCCCTAGCCGTTTTTCGTGTGGGCGCCCGTTCCTGCCTTTAACTCTTGCCAGTCGGACAACCGGTTCTTCGAACTGCGACTTTTGGCAAGAGAAAGCTTGGGAGCCGGCACACTACTTGTCTGACTACGGGTAGGACTTCTAATATAACTCCAGTCGGCCAGTCCCCGGGCCGACTAGTCGAACCCAGTGCCGGATGGAACAAGTAAATGAAATGGCAAAGTCATAAGCATGATATTTTTCATTCATAGATAAGAGATGGCAGTCCCCGAGCCCTCCTTGGGGGGCCTATTGTCTCGTACTTAATACAAAAGTTAGCGTGATACATACTGCATTTCAACTGTAAAATCTTCGAAGGAGGTTGGCGTCCCATGGTCGTTCCGACTCCTTGCCGGAGTCGTCTCTCTTGCGTGCCTTCGGCTTCTGTGCGTCGATCAGGTAGTAGGAGTCGTTGCCTAGAGCTCTGCTGATGACGAAGGGGCCTTCCCAAGGGGCCGAGAGCTTGTGCTGGCCGGCTGTTCGCTGGATCAGCCGGAGCACAAGATTGCCCTCTTGAAAAGATCTTGGCCTGACCTTCCGGCTGTGGTAGCGGTGCAAACCCTGCTGGTAGATGGCAGACCGGCTGAGGGCTAACAGCCGGCTTTCCTCCAGCAGGTCTATGCCATCTTCTCGTGCTTCCTTGGCCTCCTCTTCAGTGTACATGGTTAATCGAGGCGAGTCGAACTTGATGTCAGTTGGGATGACCGCCTCGGCACCATACACAAGGAAGAAAGGGGTGAAGCCGGTTGACTTGTTTGGTGTAGTGCGCAGACTCCAGAGGACAGCCGGCAGCTCATCGAGCCAACAGCCGGCTGAACACTCCAGAGGTACGACCAGTCGGGGCTTGATGCCGGAGAGGATGAGGCCGTTGGCTCGCTCGACCTGGCCGTTTGACTGCGGGTGGGCGACGGACGCTAAGTCCAGCCGAATACCTTGGGTTGCGCAGAAACGTGCCAAGGCTCCTTTGGCAAAATTCGTGCCATTGTCGGTGATGATGCTGTGTGGCACGCCGTACCGAGTTGTTATGTCTGCGATGAATGTTACAGCAGTCGGCCCATTCAGCTTCTTGATCAGCTTTGCCTCAATCCACTTGGTGAATTTGTCCATGGCAACGAGCAAATGCGTCATGCTGCCGCGCGCCGTCTTGAATGGGCCCACCATGTCCAGTCCCCAAACGGCGAAGGGCCAGGTGAGGGGAATGGTCTTGAGTGCCGAAGCCGGCATGTGTTGCTTGGAGCTGAAAAGTTGGCACCCTTTGCAATATTTAACTAATTCCTTGGCGTCATCCCAGGCAGTCGGCCAAAAGAAACCATGGCGGAAGGCTTTGGCGACGAGTGATCTTGAGGCCGCATGGTGGCCGCATTCTCCTTGGTGAATGTCTCTGAGGATTGCAATGCCCTTTTCTTGCTCGACGCATCGCTGGAGAACTCCAGTGACACTGCGCTTAACGAGCTCTCTGTTGACGATTGTGTATGCTCCGGCTCGGCGTTGGACTTGTCTTGCCTCTGCTTCGTCAGCCGGCAGATCTTGGTTTACTAGGAAGTTGACGATGGACTGAGCCCATGACGGAGCCGCGACTTCTCCCACTGCCAATGTGGCTACAGCCACCAGGGTGGGCGGGCTGGGTGGTGAAATGCTGGAGTTGGCCGCCGGCTGTTGTGCTGGTGCAGTCCCCGGGCCGGCTACCGCAGTCCCCGAGCCGGCTACTGCAGTCCCCGAGCCGGTTGCCGAAGCCCCCGGGCCGACTACTGAAGTCCCGGGGTCGCCCGCTTGGTTCTTCGAGCCGGACCCGGCCGCGTCGGGGTCAGGCGGCACGAAGATGGAATCGGACTCTGGAGACGGCTTGATGGACGGCTTGAGGAGGCGTTGTAGAGCGATGCCGGTTGGTATTGCTTGCCGAGTGGAGCCTATTCGATCCAGGGCATCGGCTGGCTCGTTGTTGGCTCGCGGTACGTGGAGGAACTCGCATCCTTCAAAGTATCCGCTGAGTTGTTGGACCAGGAAGCGGTAGCTTGCCATATTTGCGTCCTTGGCGTCCCAATCGCCGGATGATTGCTGGACCACCAAGTCCGAGTCGCCATAACATAGGATCCGACGGATGCCGAGTTCCTTGGCAAGCCGGAGCCCGTGTATGAGCGCCTCGTACTCGGCCACGTTGTTGGAGGCGGCAAAGTGAATTTGCAGCGTGTATCTGAGCTTGTCGCCCTTGGGAGAGGTAAGGACAATGCCGGCTCCCAAGCCGATGTGCATCTTGGACCCATCAAAGTGCATGCGCCAATGGGTGGAGTCAGGAGCGGGCGGCAGGTACTGGGTCTCGGCCAGTCGACGAGGAAGTCGGCCAGTGCTTGGGACTTGATGGCGGTGCGGGGCTGGTAGAAGATCGTGTAAGGGGCCAGCTCGATGGCCCATTTCGCCACCCGGCCGGATGCGTCCCGGCTGCCTATGATCTCGGCCAGCGGGGCGGTCCATACGACCGTGACGGGGTGCTCTTGAATGTAGGGCTTCAGCTTCTTGGCGGTGAAGTACACGCCGTAACACATCTTCTGGTAGTGCGGGTAGTTCTGCTTTGAAGTGGACAGCACCTCGCTCAAATAATACACCGGCCTCTGGACCAGCTGGGCTCGGCCTTCTTCTGGGCGTTGGACTACGACGACGGTGCTGACCACCCGGCTGGTTGCGGCAATGTAAAGGAGCATGGGCTCTTTCTCAGTCGGCGCCGCCAGGACGGGCAGCGTGGCCAGCATCTTCTTCAGCTCGTGAAAAGCTTGGTCGGCCTGGTCGTTCCACTCGAAGTGAGTGCTCTTCTTCATGAGGCGGTAGAGGGGGAGAGCCTTCTCTCCGAGCCGGCTGATGAAGCGGTTCAAGGAGGCCAAGCATCCGGTGAACTTTTGGATGTCTCGAAGCTTGGTGGGGATCGCCATTCTCTTGATGGCCTTGATCTTCACCGGGTTGCATTTGATGCCGCGTTCGGAGACCAGGAAGCCTAGGAGCTGGCCGGCTGGCACTCCGAACACGCATTTCTCGGGGTTGAGCTTGATTTGGAACCGGCGTAGGTTCTCAAACGTTTCCTTGAGGTCTCCCAGCAGAGTGTCGTGCTTCTCCGTCTTCACCACAATGTCGTCCATGTAGACGTGAGCGTTTCTGCCGAGTTGCTTGAGGAGGCACTTCTGCATGCAACGCTGAAAAGTGGCACTGGCATTTCTTAAGCCGAATGTCATAGTCAGGTAGCAGAAGGCTCCAAATGGCGTGATGAAGGCGGTCTTCAGGCGGTCGTCCAGATCTAGCTTTATCTGGTGATATCCTGAGTAAGCATCCAAGAAACTCAACAGCTCGTATCCGGCCGTGGAGTCTATCACTTGGTCAATCCTTGGCAGGGCAAAGGGATCTTTGGGGCAAGCCTTGTTGAGGCTCGTGTAGTCTATACACATGCGCCACTTGTTATTCTTCTTTAGCACAAGGACCGGGTTGGCGAGCCATTCTGGAAAGAAAACTTCCATAATGAAGCCGGCTGCCAGAAGCCGGGCTATTTCCTCTCCCACAATCCTGCGTTTCTCCTCCGACAGTCGGAGAAGGGGTTGTTTGACTGGCTTTGCGTCTTCTCGGACGTGTAGTTTGTGCTCGGCGAATTTCCTCGGAACACCCGGCATGTCCTTGGGGGACCACACAAAGATGTCCCGATTCTCATGGAGGAAATCGGCGAGCTCACCTTCCTATTTGCTGTTCAGGCTTGCCCCGATGACAGCAAACCTCTCTGGATGCTCGGGGTCAAGAGGTATCTTCTTCGTCTCCTTGGCCGGCTGGAAGGATCCTTGAGCATCGTGCTCCTTGGGGTCGGGGGACACGGTCGACTGCTTGCCGGCTATGGCCACGACTCGGTCCAGCATCTTCTTTTCTTCGGCAATCACAAGGGACTCGGCCAGCCGACTGCTGGCTACCGCGCACTCAGAGGACTTCTTGTAATCGCCGGCTACGGTGATGACGCCTTTGGTGCTCGGTATCTTCATCTTGAGGTATGCATAGTGGGGAACTGCCATGAATTTGGCCAAGGCAGGTCGGCCAAGCAATGCATGGTAAGGGCTCTCCAGGTCCACCACTTCAAACCAGATCGCTTCTCGGCGGAAATGCTCCTTGTCCCCAAAAAGTACATCAATCTTGATTTTGCCAATGGGGGCGCAGGACAGGCCGGGTACGATGCCATGGAACACTGTTCAAGTAGGCATGAGCTGCTTCGTCTTGACATTTAGCTTCTCCAGGGTATCATGGTACAGGATGTTGATGCTGCTCCCGCCGTCTATCAGCACGCGGGAGAAGCGGGCAGCGCGTCTGTCCGTCGCGAGGGTGGCTTCCAGGACCAGCGCATAAGTGCCGGGAGACGGCATCACCTCTGGATGGTCGGCCCAGCTCCAGCTGATGGGCTTTTCTGACCAATGCATGTGTCCGGCGGGGTTGGCAGCGACCATGCTGACTTCCTGGTGCTCTCGGCGTTTGCTGCGCCGGTCTTCGGGCTGGCTCGTAAAGACGATGTAGGTTGCTTGCTCGTCAGGGAAATCGTCATGCACGGCTCCGACTGCGGGCCGAGCCACCGGAGGCGGCGGAGGCGGAGGCGGCGGGCCGGCAGGCGGAGGCGGCTCGAGCCCCTCGCCTTTGGAAATTCGGGTGAGCCAATGGCACTTTCAGGTTGTGTGGTTGGACGGCTTCGCGCCGCTGTGGAACTTGCAGGGGGCGTCGAGAGTTTGCTCGTAGGAGAAGGCCGGCTGCCAAGCCGGCCGGCCGCCCTTGGGTTTCTTGGGTGCGGGCCGCCCTTCAGGCGGCACGTCTTCAACTGTGGCCACCTACCGACTGGCGGGAGGCGGCGTGGGGCCCTTGCGCCTGTGGTCGTTCGGGTGTGTGCGTCGGCCGGGATCCCCAGCCCGCGTCTTGGGCGCCGGGTTGAGTACTTTTCCGGACGCGTCTACCCGAAGCTCGGTCTTCATTGAGGAGTCGGCGGTCGCATATTTGTCCGCTATGTCCAGAAGCTCGTCGAGGGTAGCCGGCTCGTCGCAGAGAAGCTTGTGCTTGAGGAGGGTACCTTCTCGGCACCCGGCTGTGAAGTATTCTATGGCTTGCACCTCGTGCACCCCCTCGCAAGAATTGCGGAGCTCGGCCCAACGCGTGAGGTAGTCGCGAGTGGACTCGGCTGGGCCCTGTACGCACAGGGAGAGCTGCCTGGGCTTGGGGGCCCGCTTGTAGGTGCTGGTGAAGTTGCGGATGAAAGCTTCGGTGAAATCTAGCCAGCTGTTGATGCTGAGAGGCTTGAGGCTGTTGAGCCAGGTCCACGCCGTGCCTTGCAGCATGAGGGGCACGTACTTCACGGCAACGCGCCGGTTGCCGTTGGCTATGCTGACCGCCATGGAGTAGTCGATCAACCAATCTTCCGGCTTCACGGAGCCGTTGTACTTGGGCGTGTCTCTTGGGAGCGAGAACCCTTTGGGGAAAGGCTCATCGCGGATGCGGGGGCCGAAACAAGGTGGGCCGACATCGTCTTCTTCTTCCAGCGCCAGGGATCGCGCCAGGAGGTCGATCCGATGGCGGGCGTCGTTCTCACCGACTCCTTCGCGGCGACCTAGTCGGCCGCTGAGAGTCGGGTGTGCCACTGGCGGCGGGGTGGGATATCTCTCTCCACGGGGTCGAGGCGGAGGCGGGTTGCCCCGCCATTCCATGGCTCGGGGATGGCCGTCGGTGTCTCGCTCGATGGAGATTCGGGTCCGGCTTTGGCTGGCCGCCGGCTCTTTCTCGCGCCGCGCGCGGGTGTTGCTCGTAGTCAGTGTCCGGGACGTCGCGCCGTGATCTCGGCGCGGGGGAGGGCTTCCCGCGCAGGTGTCGGCTTCGTGCCGCTGTGCGGCTGCATCGATCAGCTGCTGGATGCGCCGGGTCATGTGGGGGAGGTCTTCGGCCTCCAAGCCGTCCAACTCATCCACGGCCGCCTGGGAGGCGCGCAGGTTCTCGAGTGGAGTGGTGTAGACTGGGCGGTCGACTCCCAGCGTGTCAGCGATGACGGCGCCGCATTGCTTGACAAGGCCGGCCCGGCTTGGCCCGCCCGGGGCCGGTGTGCCGAAGGCGGCGCGGTCAGCTTCGCGCTGGTAGGCCTCTGTGAGGCGTCTCACGGAAGCCAGCCTCCGGCCCTCTGCAAGGAGGGCGAGGCGGCATGCCTCCAGTGCTTCGTCGTCGGCATTAGCCGGGAGTGGGGTGGACAAGTCGTGGGCCGCCACGTGCGGGACGTCGTGGGCGCTCTCGCCGGCCGGGCCGCCGTGGCCGATGACCATCACTTCGGTGGTGACGGTATCGCGGCCGTCGGTCCGAGGAAGCGGGACGTTGTAGATCGCGACGTTGGTGGGGAAGGTGTCGAAGGAGGCCATGTCGGAGTCGACAGGCATCGGGTCGGTGGAGCCAACCGACTCCAGATCCACAGCGGGCTCGCTGGAGACATGGAGCTAGCCGAGGAGGTTGGCGAGGTGATCGGTGCCCGCATCGGAGGCGAGCTCGTCGGAGATGAGGGTTTCATCGGGGAGATCGGCGAGGCTGCTCGCCGCGCGGATGCTGGTGACGCCTTGCAGCGCGTCATGGCAAGCGCCATCGGGCGTGCCGGGCTGGCTACGCTCGCTGGGGAGGAAGAGGGTTCCCATCCAGAACAGGTCTCCGGACGACGGTGCACCTAGCCCCACGGTGGGTGCCAAATGTCGGGTGGTAGGTGCGACATATGCCAACGGGTGGCTTATCATTGTGTGAGCCAGTAAGACGTCGCCAGTGCCTGGAAATGGGAGGAGGCGAAGACATGCACGCCGGTGAATCTTACCCAGCTTCGGGGCTCTCCGTGGAGATAACAACCCTACTGCTGCTCTGCGGGGTCTCCGCATGATCACTAGATGAACAAGTAGCTACACAATGCTCCTTGAGCTGTTCGGTGGGAGGAGGAAGAAGGGCACGGTTGGCTTGCTTCCCCTCCTTGTGTGTGTCTAGATCTAGCTGAGGGTCGAACCCTTTGCATGGGTGCCCCGGGGGATTTATATAGGCCTACCCCCTGGGGGTACAATGGTAATCCGACTGGGCGCAGGGCCCAGCCGTCTGTGACCGCGCTCGCCGGCTTCTGCGCCGACTGCTGGGGCCCGCCGGCTGGTGGGTCCCGTCGGCTACCAACTCCTTGGCAACAGGCAGGCCCCACTGCCAAGGGTCTTGTCGATGGCTGGTTACTGTTGCCTCACCCTGATGACGAGGGCTTTGTCGAGGTAAGCGTGGCTACAGTGCTGCCGTCCGACGGGCGATTACCGTAGCCTTACCGCGTCTTGTCTCCTTAATGGGGAATCTTCTTCGAGGGGGGAAGCGAGCCGGCTGCGGGGAGCCGGCCCCGTCTCGGGCCGACTGGGGGAGGCCAGGCCGCCTTCGGGTGTCTCTCTGCCCGAAGGGGCCCACCGCCTGTGGGCCGTACTGGTAGCCCGTCGTGGATGACATCAGGGTCAACATGGCAACAGTGCCGCGCTGGACGGGTCATGGCCACTCCGTACGGCGCACTGTGCCAGGCGTGCTCCGGGATTCGGGGGTGGCAGGCTTTACTGTAGCCACGCCCCGTCTCATCGCCGCTAGGTGGATGCAAACTTTGAGGGTACGGTCTCGACCGCTTTATGGGAGCCGGCTTCTTGGAGTCGGCCTCCTCATGGACGGCTTCTTGGAGTCGGCATCTTGGAGCCGGCTTCTTCGAGTCGGCCTCCCATGGTTTTCTTCATGAGGGGTAAAGTCGGGCCGCCTTCTTCGAGCTGGCCTGGGTGACAGCCAGCAAGGGGAAGGCGGCCCCACGTCTTGGATTCCTGAGAGTCGGACGGGCTCGTAATTTTTTCAGAAGGGCCAGGGGAAGCCGGCTAGGCTACCCATGGCTATTTACTCTGACACTATTGGATACACCTTCTATCACAGATCCGAAGGCAAGACTTTTTGTTGCTAAATTCGGAAACTTTCTAGAGAAAGAGTTTCTCTCGAAAGAAGTGAGTAGGAGGAAAGTAGAAAACTTGATAAGGTAATTGTACCTTCTCCCTTATTGGAAAGTAGTTCATCACAGAAATCTGTTCTTGTGACTACTACACCAATTAGTGAGGAAGCTAATGATGATGATCATGTAACTTCAGATCAAGTTACTACCGAATCTCGTAGGTAAACCAGAGTGAGATCCGCACCAGAGTGGTACGGTAATCCTATTCTGGAAGTCATGTTACTAGACCATGACGAACTTGCGAACTATGAGGAAGCGATGATGAGCCCAGATTCCGCGAAATGGTTTGAGGCCATGAAATCTGAGATATGATCCATGTATGAGAACAAAGTATGGACTTTGATGGATTTGCCCGATGATCGGCAAGCCATAGAAAATAAATGGATCTTCAAGAGGAAGACGGACGCTGATAGTAGTGTTACTATCTACAAAGCTAGACTTGTAGAAAAAGGTTTTGACAAAGTTCAAGGTGTTGACTATGATGAAATTTTCTCACTCGTAGCGATGCTTAAGTCTGTCCAAATCATGTTAGCAATTGCCGCATTTTTATGAAATCTGGCAAATGGATAAACAAAACTACATTCCTTAATGGATTTAAAGAAGAGTTGTATATGATGCAACCAGGAGGTTTTTGTCAATCCTAAAGGTGCTAACAAAATATGCAAGCTCCAGCGATCCATCTATGGACTGGTGCAAGCATCTCGGAGTTGGAATATATGCTTTGATAAGTTGATCAAAGCATATAGTTTTATACAGACTTGCGGTGAAGCCAGTATTTACAAGAAAGTGAGTGGGAGCACTACAGCATTTCTGATAAGTATATGTGTATGACATATTCTTGATCGGAAATAATGTAGAATTATTCTACAAAGCATAAAGGAGTGTTTAAAAGGATTTTTTTTCAAAGAAAACCTCGGCGAAGCTGCTTACATATTAAGCATCAAAATCTATAGAGATAGATCAAGACGCTTGATAAGTTTTTTCAATGAGTACATACCTTAACAAAATTTTGAAGTAGTTCAAAAATGGAACAGTCAAAGAAAGAGTTCTTGGCTGTGTTACAAGGTATGAAATTGAGTAAGACTCAAAGCCCGACCACGGCAGAAGATAGAACGAGAATGAAAGTCATTCCCTATGCCTCAGACATAGGTTCTATAAAGTATGCCATGCTGTGTACCAGATCTATTGTATACCCTACACTGTGTTAAGCAAGGGAGTACAATAGTGATCTAAGAGTAGATTACTGGACAGCGGTCAAAATTATCCTTAGTGGAATAAGGAAATATTTCTCAATTATGGAGGTGACAAAAAGGCTCGTCGTAAAAAGTTACGTTCATGCAAGTTTTAACACAGATCTGGATGACTCTAAGTCTCGATCTAGATACATATTGAAAGTGGGAGCAATTAGCTAGAGTAGCTCTGTGCAGAGCATTATTGACATAGAAATTTGCAAAATACATACGGATCTGAATGTGGCAGACCCGTTGACTAAACTTCTCTCACAAGCAAAACATGATCACACCTTAGTACTCTTTGGGTGTTAATCGCATAGCGATGTGAACTAGATTACTGAATCTAGTAAACCCTTTGGGTGTTGGTCACATGAAGATGTGAACTAATCACATAAAGATGTGAACTATTAGTGTTAAATCACATGGTGATGTGAACTAGATTATTGACTCTAGTGCAAGTGGGAGACTGAAGGAAATATGCCCTAGAGGCAATAATAAAGTTATTATTTATTTCCTTATATCATGATAAATGTTTATTATTCATGCTAGAATTGTATTAACCGGAAACATAATACATGTGTGAATACATAGACAAACAAAGTGTCACTAGTATGCCTCTACTTGACTAGCTCGTTAATCGAAGATGGTTATGTTTCCTAACCATGAACAAAAGAGTTGTTATTTGATTAACGGGATCACATCATTAGTTGAATGATCTGATTGACATGACCCATTCCATTAGCTTAGCACCCAATCGTTTAGTATGTTGCTATTGCTTTCTTCATGACTTATACATGTTCCTATGACTATGAGATTATGCAACTCCCGTTTGCCGGAGGAACACTTTGTGTCCTACCAAACATCACAACGTAAATGGGTGATTATAAAGGTACTCTACAGGTGTCTCCAAAGGTACATGTTCGGTTGGCGTATTTCGACATTAGGATTTGTCACTCCGATTGTCGGATAGGTATCTCTGGGCCCTCTCGGTAATGCACATCACATAAGCCTTGCAAGCATTGCAACTAATGAGTTAGTTGAGAGATGATGTATTACGGAACGAGTAAAGAGACTTGCCGGTAATGAGATTGAACTAGGTATTGAGATACCGATGATCGAATCTCGGGCAAGTAACATACCGATGACAAAGGGAACAACGTATGTTGTTATGCGGTCTGACCGATAAAGATCTTCGTAGAATATGTAGGAGCCAATATGAGCATCCAGGTTCCGCTATTGGTTATTGACCGGAGACGTGTCTCGGTCATGTCTACATTATTCTCGAACCCGTAGGGTCCGCACGCTTAAGGTTTCGATGACAGTTATATTATGAGTTTATGAGTTTTGATGTACCAAAGTTAGTTCGGAGTCTCGGATGTGATCACGGACATGACGAGGAGTCTCGAAATGGTTGAGACATAAAGATTGATATATTGGACGGCTATATTCGGACACCGGAAGTGTTTCGGGGAAGTTTCGGATAAAACCGGAGCACCGGGGGGTTACCGGAACCCCCCGGGGGGTTAATGGGCCTCATGGGCCTAAAGTGGAGAAGAGGAGGGGCTGCCAGGGCAGGCCGCGCGCCCCCTCTCCCCCTAGTCCGAATTGGACAAGGAGGGAGGGGCGGCGCCCCCCTCTCCTCTCTCCCTTCCTTCCCCCTCTCCTAATTGGACAAGGAAAGGGAGGGGAGTCCTACTCCCGGTAGGAGTAGGACTCCTCCTGCGCGCCTCCTACTAGGGCCGGCCGCACCCCCCTTGGATCCTTTATATACGGAGGCAAGAGGCACCCCATAGACACAAGTTGATCCACGTGATCGTATTCTTAGCCGTGTGCGGCCTCCTACTAGGGCCGGCCGCACCCCCCTTGGATCCTTTATATACGGAGGCAAGAGGCACCCCATAGACACAAGTTGATCCACGTGATCGTATTCTTAGCCGTGTGCGGTGCCCCCTTCCACCATAATCCTCGATAATATTGTAGCGGTGCTTAGGCGAAGCCCTGCGACGGTAGTACATCAAGATTGTCACCACGCCGTCGTGCTGACGGAACTCTTCCCCGACACTTTGCTGGATCAGAGTCCGGGGATCGTCATCGAGCTGAACGTGTGCTAAAACTCGGAGGTGCCATAGTATCGGTGCTTCATCGGTCGGGCCGTGAACACGTACGACTACATCAACCGCATTGTGCTAACGCTTCCGCTGTCGGTCTACAAGGGTACGTAGATCACACTCTCCCCTCTCGTTGCTATGCATCACCATGATCTTGCGTGTGCGTAGGAAATTTTTGAAATTACTAGTTCCCCAACAGGTTTCGGTAATTCCTAACAACATATAGCTCATTGAGCTAATACTATTTCAAGATAAATATTTCAGGAAAAGCTCAATGATTGGCATGGCATGGATTAGAAAGTGGACCCCTCAAAATGCTAAGGACAAAAAGGACTGGCTCAAGCTCAAAGCACAAGAATCTACATTTCATTTTTAGTGATCCAAGATCACATTGAGTCCATAGGAAAGCCAATACTATTAAGAGGGGGTGAGGTGTTGCTTAATGAGTTACTTGCTCAAAATGCTTAGTGATATGCTCCAAAAACTCTGAACTACTTTCTCATATCCAAATATGTCTCAAACCAAAAGTCAAACTCGGCCCCACTGATTTGATCTATCCGGCGCCACCGAGTTCTCTTAACATAGCCACTGGCACAAACCCTAGTCTTTTCGGTTCCACCGATAGGGATCTCGGTCTCACCGAGATGGGATTGTAATCTTTCTTTTTCCCTTCGTAAAGTTTCAGTCCAACCGAGATGAGCGATCGGTCCCACCGAGATTGCAATGCAAACTCTCTGTTTCCCTTTCGTAATGTTTCGGTCCTACCGAGATGAGCGAATTGGTCCCACCGAGTTTGCCTGACCAACTCTCTGGTTAGTCTATTACCAAAATCGGTCTCACCGAGTTTGTGTAATCGGTCTCACCAAGATTATGTTATGCCCTAACCCTAATGGCATCGGTCCCACTGAGTTGACATGCTGGTCCCACTGAAAATCCTAACATTGACATTTTGAACTAAATCAGTCTGACCGAGTTCTCTGAATCGGTCCCACCGAGTTTGCTAAATTGTGTGTAACGGTTAGATTTTGTGTGGAGGCTATATATATCCCTCCACCCACTCTTCATTCAAGGGAGAGCTATCAGAACATGCCTACACTTCCAACATACATTTTCTGACAGAGAACCACCTACACTTGTGTTGAGGTCAAGATATTCCATTCCAACCACATAAATCTTGATCTCTAGCCTTCCCCAAGTTGCTTTCCACTCAAATCATCTTTCTACCAAATCCAATCCTATGAGAGAGAGTTGAGTGTTGGGGAGACTATCATTTGGAGCACAAGAGCAAGGAGTTCATCATCAACACACCATTTGTTACCTCTTGGAGAGTGGTGCCTCCTAGATTGGTTAGGTGTCACTTGGGAGCATCCACCAAGATTGTGGAGTTGAACCAAGGAGTTTGTAAGGGCAAGGAGATCGCCTACTTCGTGAAGATCTACCCTAGTGAGGAAAGTCCTTCATGGGCGACGGCCATGGTGGGGTAAACAAGGTTGCTTCTTTGTGGACCCTTCGTGGGTGGAGCCCTCCGTGGACTCGCGCAACCGTTGCCCTTCACGGGTTGAAGTCTCCATCAACGTGGATGTACGATAGCACCACCTATCGGAACCACGCCAAAAATCTCTGTGTCTACATTGCGTTTGCTCCTCCAAACTTCTCCCTTTACCTTCATATGCAATTGTTTTACATTCCGCTGCTATACTCTTAGAATTTCATGTGTAGGTTGATTGCTTGACTTGTGCTAAGTTGCTAAAATCTGCCAAGAATTAAAATTGGGAAAAGGCTAGATTTTTATTTGGTCAAGTAGTCTAATCACCCTGCCCCCCTCTAGACATACTTTCGATCCTACAGCTCTCCAGGTTGTTACGGCACACACGGTAGGTAAAACACAAACATTTGCGATATACACCGAAATCCAAGACGGTTCACAGAGAGGAAACGTGTGCAAGGATGCACACAGTTGCCGTTTCCAAAGCGTGTGCGATGTCAGACAATATCACAAACGGTGTGGCCAAACTAAACATTTGTGTTAGTTGCCTTATCATACACAATTCGTGACCATGAACTGTTTCTGATGAAGTATGCATCAGAAACATTGCACCACAGAATAGCGTGTGTGATAGTTGTCATGTACGACGATGTTACGACGGTCCAACGTTTCGTAATCCTGTCCGACACTCGTACCACGATTAGCTAATCTTCTTAACAGTGAACCGTTTGTGATGGGCCGCGCATCATACACGTTCTATAATAGTGAGCCATTTGTGATGGGCCGCACATTGTAAACGTAACACCACAGAATACTGACCATGATGGCAATGTGAGCAGAAACGAGTAGGAGTACTGTAGGGTCCCTATCCCCGACGGTTTCTGGGTCGTGTGGGAAGGACCCCCCTCTCGCCCGCACTCACTTGGCGACGGTTTGAAATGCCATCACGGGAAGGGGTTAAAAACCGTTTGTTTAGCACCGACGGCTACCTCTTCAGCATGTGTTGATTTTCCCTTGAAGCGGAAAGGGTGATGCAACAAAGTAGTGTAAGTATTTCACTCAGTTTGTGAGAACCAAGGTATCAATACAGTAGGAGACAACGCTCAAGTCACCTAGTACCTACACAAACAATAAAGAACCTCGCAACCAACGCGATAAAGGGGTTGTCAATCCCTTCACGGTCACTTGCGAAAGTGACATCTGATAGAGATAGTAAGATAAATATTTTTGGTATTTTGTTGTATAGATTGGAAAGTAAAGGTTGCAAAATAGTAAATGAGATGCGATAATAAAAGAGATGCAATATAATAAGAAAGAGACCCGGGGCCATAGGTTTCACTAGTGACTTCTCTCATGATAGCATGTATTACGGTGGGTGAACAAATTACTGCCGAGCAATTGATACAAAAGTGCATAGTTATGAGGATATCTAAGGCAATGATCATGAATATAGGCATAACGTTCGTGTCAAGTAGATCGAAACGATTCTGCATATACTACTATTACTCCACACATCGACCGCTATCCAGCATGCATCTAGAGTATTAAGTTCATAAGAACAGAGTAACGCATTAAGCAAGTTGACATGATGTAGAGAGATAAACTCAAGCAATATGACATAAAACACATCTTTTTATACTCGATGGAAACAATACAATATGTGCCTTGCTGCCCCTACTGTCACTGGAAAGGACACCGCAAGATTGAACCCAAAGCTAAGCACTTCTCCCATTGGAAGAAAGATCAATCTAGTAGGCCAAACTAAACCGATAATTCGAAGAGACTTGCAACTATATCAAATCATGCATATAAGAATTCAGAGAAGAACCAAATAATATTCATAGATAATCAAGTTCATAAACCCACAATTCATCGGATCTCGGCAAACACACCGCAAAAGAGTATTACATCGAATAGATCTCCAAGAACATTGAGGAGAACTTTATATTGAAGATCAAAGAGAGAGAATAAGCCATCTAGCTAATAACTATGGACCAGAAGGTCTGTGGTAAACTACTCATGCTTCATCGGAGAGGCTATGGTGTTGATGTAGAAGCCCTCCGTGATTGATTCCCCCTCCGGCAGATCACCAGAAAAGGCCCCAAGATGGGATCTCATGGGTACAGAAGGTTGCGGCGGTGGAAAAGTGGTTTCGTGGCTCCCCCTAATGTTTCTAGGGTATAAGGGTATATATAGGCGAAAGAAGTATGTCGGTGGAGCTTCGTGGGGCCCACGAGGGTGACTAGCGCACCCTCCTGCCTCGTGGCTGCCTCATAGAGTTCCAGACTTCCACTCCAAGTATCCTGGTTTGCTTTCGGTCCAAGAAAGATCATCATGAAGATTTCATTCCGTTTGGATTCTATTTGGTATTCCTTTTCGGCGAAACACTAAAATAGGCAAAACAAATAGAAACTGGCACCGGGCCTTCGGTTAATAGGTTAGTCCCAAAAATAATATAAAAGAGCATATTAAAGCCCATTAAACATCCAAAATAGATAATATAATAGCATGGAACAATCAAAAATTATAGATGCGTTAGAGACGTATCAAGCATCCCCAAGCTTAATTCCTACTCGTCCTCGAGTAGGTTAATGATAAAAACAAATTTTTTGTTGTGGAATGCTACCTAACATATTTATCAATGTAATTTTCTTTATCATGGCATGAATATCAGATCCGAAAGATTCAAGACAAAAGTTTAATATTGACATAAAAATAATAATACTTCAAGCATACTAAGAAAGTAATTATGTCCTCTCAAAATAACATGGCCAAAGAAAGTTCATCCCTACAAAATCATATAATTTGATCATGCTCCATTTTCGTCACACAATATAGTCAAATCATGCACAACCCCGATGACAAGCCAAGCAATTGTTTCATACTTTAGTAATCTCAAACCTTTTCAACTTTCACGCAATACATGAGCGTGAGCCATGGACATAGCACTATAGGTGGAATAGAGTGGTGGTTGTGGAGAGGACAAAAAGGAGGAAGATGGTCTCACATCAACTAAGCGTATCAATGGGCTATGGAGATGCCCATCAATAGATGTCAATGTGAGTGAGTAGAGATTTCCATGCAACAGATGCACTAGAACTATAAATGTATGAAAGCTCAACAAAAGAAACTAAGTGGGTGTGCATCCAACTTGCTTGCTCACGAAGACTTAGGGCATTTGAGGAAGCCCATCATTGGAATATACAAGCCAAGTTCTATAATGAAAATTTCCCACTAGTATATGAAAGTGACAAAATAAGAGACTCTCTATCATGAAGATCATGGTGCTACTTTGAAGCACAAGTGTGGAAAATGATAGTAGCATTGTCCCTTCTCTCTTTTTATCTCATTTTTTTTATTTTTTGGGCCTTCTTGTTTTTATATTATTTGGCCTTTCTATTTTTTTTCTCACATGGGACAATGCTCTAATAATGATGATCATCACACTTCTATTTACTTACAACTCAAAGATTACAACTCGATGCTTAGAACAAAAATATGACTCTATATGCGTGCCTACGGCGGTGTACCGGGATGTGCAATGAATCAAGAGTGACATGTATGAAAAAATTATGAACGGTGGCTTTGCCACAAATATGATGTCAACTACATGATCATGCAAGGCAATATGACAATGATGGATCATGTCATAATAAACGGAACGATGGAAAGTTGCATGGCAATATATCTCAAAATGGCTATGGAAATGCCATAATAGGTAGGTATGGTGGCTGTTTGGAGGAAGGTAAATGGTGGGTTTCTGGTACCGGCGAAAGTTGCGCGGTACTAGAGAGGCTAGCAATGGTGGAAGGGTGAGAGTGCGTATAATCCATGGACTCAACACTAGTCATAAAGAACTCACATACTTATTGCAAAAATCTACAAGTCATCAAAAACCAAGCACTACGCGCATGCTCCTAGGGGATAGATTGGTAGGAAAAGACCATCGCTCGTCCCCGACCGCCACTCATAAGGAAGACAATCAAAGAAATACCTCATGCTTCAATTTTTTTTACATAACGGTTACCATACGTGCATGCTACGAGACTTGCAAACTTCAACACAAGTATTTCTCAAATTCACAATTACTCAACTAGCATGACTCTAATATCACCATCCTTATGTCTCAAAACAATCATCAAGTATAAAACTTCTCCTATTATTCAATGCACTTTATATGAAAGTTTTTATTATACCCATCTTGGATGCCCATCATATTAGGACTAGTTTTATAACCAAAGCAAACTACCATGCTATTCTAAAACACCTCCAAAATAATATAAGTGAAGAATGAGAGATCAAAAATTTCTATAAAATAAAACCACCACCATGCTCTAAAAAGATATAAGTGAAGCACTAGAGCTAAATTGTATAGCTCAAAAGATATAAGTGAAGCACATAGAGTATTCTAATAAATTCCGATTCATGTGTGTCTCTCCCAAAAGGTGTGTACATCAAGTATGATTGTGGTAAACTAAAAGGCAAAGGCTCAAATCATACAAGACGCTCCAAGCAAAACACATATCATGTGTTGAATAAAAATATAGCCTCAAGTAAAGTTACCGATAGACGAAGATGACACAAGGGATGCCTTTCGGGGCATCCCCAAGCTTAGGCTTTTGGTTGTCCTTGAAATTTACCTTGGGGGGCCTTGGGAATCCCCAAGCTTAGGCTCTTGCCACTCCTTGTTCCAAAATCCATCAAATCTTTACCCAAAAACTTGAAAACTTCACAACACAAAACTCAACAGAAAATCTCATGAGCTCCGTTATTATAAGAAAATAAACCACCACTTTAAGGTACTATAATTAACTCATTCTTTATTTATATTGGTATTAAACCTAATATATTCCAACTTCTCTATGGTTCATATCCCCAGATACTAGCCATAGATTCATCAAAATAAGAAACAAAACGCGAAAAACAGAATCTGTCAAAAACAGAACAGTCTATAGCAATCTGAAGGTTCCGAATACTTCTGTAACTTCAAAAATTCTGAAACAATTGGACGACCAGTAGAATTTGTATATTGATCTACTGTAGTTGGAATTGCTATTTTATCACTCTCTGGTAAAAATGTAAATTATTTTCGTGAGCGCATACTTTCTGTTTTTATCAGCAAGATCAAACAACAATCACCCAAGAAGATCCTAAATGCTTTACTTGGCACAAACACTAATTAAAACATAGAAACACAATCATAACAGAGGCTAGATAAATTATTTATTACTAAATAGGAACAAAAACTAAAGAACAAAAACTAAATTGGGTTGCCTCCCAACAAGCGCTATCGTTTAACACCCCTAGCTAGGCATAAAAGCAAGAATAGATCTAGGTATTGTCATCTTAGGTATGCAATCCATAAGTGGATCTCATAATAGAGTCATAAGGTAATTTAATTTTCTTCCTAGGAAAGTGTTCCATGCCTTTCCTTAATGGAAATTAGAATCTAATATTTCCTTCTTTCATGTCAATAATTGCACCAATCGTTCTAAGGAAAGGTCTACCAAGAATAATAGGACATGTAGGATTGCAATCTATATAAAGAACAATGAAATCTACGGGCACATAATTCCTATTTGCAACAATAAGGACATCATTAATTCTCCCCATAGGTTTCTTAATGGTGGAATCCGCAAGATGCAAATTTAAAGAACAATCATCGAATTCACGGAAACCTAGCACATCACACAAAGTTTTTGGAATCGTGGAAACACTAGCACCCAAATCACATAAAGCATAGCATTCATAACCTTTAATCTTAATTTTAATAGTAGGTTCCCACTCATCATAAAGTTTTCTAGGGATAGAAACTTCTAGTTCAAGTTGTTCTTCATGGGATTGCATTAAAGCATCAACGATATGTTTAGTAAAAGCTTTATTTTGATCATAAGCATGAGGAGAATTTAACACGGATTGCAACAAGGAAACACAATCTATCAAAGAGAAATTATCATAATTAAATTCCTTAAAATCCAGAATAGTGGGTTCATTTCTATGTAAAGTTTTGACCTCTTCAATCCCACTTTTATTAATTTTTGCATCAAGATCTAAAAACTCCAAATCTTTGGGATACCTTTTAAATAAAGTTGATTCATATCCAGTCCCATCTTTATCAAGATTCATATTGGAAAACAAAGATTTGATAGGAGACACATCAATAACTTTTAGATCTTCATCATTATTATCATGAAAACTAGAAGAACACGCTTTCACAAAGCAATCTTTTTTAGGACGCATCCTAGCAGTTCTTTCTTTGGACTCATCAATGGAAATTCTCATGGCTTCGAGAGACTCATTGATGTCATGCTTAGGTGGAATAGATCTAAGTTTCAAAGAATCAACATCAAGAGAAATTCTATCCATGTTCCTAGCCAATTCATCAATCTTAAGCAATTTTTCTTCAACCAAAGCATTGAAATTCTTTTGCGAATTCATAAATTCTTTAACACTAGTCTCAAAATAAGAGGGCATATTATTAAAATTTTCCATAAGAGTTGTTGTAGGGATTACCATAATTATTAGAGGAATTACTAGGAAACGACCTAGAATTAAAGTTTCCTCTATACACGTTGTTACCAAAATTGTTCCTACCAACAAAATTCACATCCATAGATTCATTATTATTCTCAATCAAAGTGGACAAAGGCATATCATTAGGATTGAATGAAACACTTTTATTAGCAACAATTTCATAAGTTCATCCATCTTTCCACTCAAAACATTAATCTCTTCAATTGCATGAACTTTTTTACTAGTGGATCTTCCAGTGTGCCATTGAGAATAATTTAACCATAATATTGCCTAGCAGTTTAGTAGCTTCTCCTAAAGTAATTTCCATAAAAGTTCCTCCCGCGGCCGAATCTAAAAGATTTCTAGAAGCAATATTCAATTCGGCATAAAAAATTGTATAATCATCCATAAATTCAAACCATGAGTAGGGCAATTACGTATCATTATGTAACATCCCAAATTTTCAATTTGGAATGTTATACATTAGATCATCAATGCATATCATATTTTATTTTGCATTTTGGTTGATCCTAGAAATTCTATGCAACTCAATGACCCACGGAGAGAGTTGGGGATTTCGTTATTTTCATATTTGAGTTTTCTCAAATTTTGAGAATGGGATCATTTGATTTTAATTATTTTATCGTCAATTATTTCTATTACAAAAAATATGAGAGAGGGAATAAAATGACTTTCCCAAAAATAAAGAAATATTGAGGATTTAATAATAAAACCAATAAGATTTTATTTCGTAGTTTTTTCGGTGTTTTATTTGAATTTAGGAAAAAAGTGCATTTTTCAAAATTGCATTTAGGTCCCAAATAAATGTTCACCTTGTGCGGCTTGATTTTAGAAGCCCGTGAAAATTTATTTCGGAATATTTGGAGTCCGTTTAGTATTTCTTTTTATTTTTATTCCGAGCGGAATAATTCAAAAAACGAACCGACTTAACGGGTCATATCCGACCTGGACACCGACCCGGGAGGCCTTTATAAGCCGAGGCCGGCCCCGGGGGAAACCCTAAAGCGCCCTAAGCCGCCGCCACCCTAAGAAGCCGCCGCCGCCGCCGTCGCCGGATCTCGCCGCCGAGGTTCGTCGCGCCTCGTTTTCCGTGCCGAAAAAAAGAAAAAAAAGTCGGCGTTCGTCGTTTTTCTTTTTCTCGGATTAAATCCGTGATTTTTCTGATCGCGATTCTTGATCCGATTTTCGTTTTAGTATAACTTTTCGCTCGTTTATCGGAATCAGGCGATTCAAGCGCCTAGGGATTCGTCTCGAAACCCTCTATCCGTTTAACCAACTTAAACAAGATTTTGCTACTGTAAAATTTTCCCTAGATCCAGATTACTAGAACGAAGTTGTTTTCTTTCACCGTTTGACTTTCATTTCTTCGTTCGATTTGATTCTTTTTGCCAACCGGAGTTCTTAAGTTGAACCTTCTAGTTAGATCTTTTATTTGAGTTTTACCTGTGCATTAGATGAGTACTTATTGTATGCTTGTTTGTTTGTCTGCGATAGAATACCCGGAGTGCGCCGCTTGTTACTTCGAATCGTTAGGTTTCGCGGATCATCAGCAAGGCAAGTAAAACTTTGATCATACCTTTTCTACTACCCAGTTTTATTGCATTAGATCAATCCTCACACATTGCATGATTAGGATCTAATTAAATTGTGGGATGGGAAGTAGATGAGGTAGTACATATTACCTGTTATTATCAAACCTTTGGGAGTTACTTCTATGTTTGCTTATTGTGCCATGCTATGCTAGTAGACGTGGATTGGGTGAGTGATATCCATGACAGATGTGAGTTAATTAATGGTTTATCTAAGGTGGCAACTTAAACACACATCTGGGTGGATTGAGGCACCCGGGTATTCCAGGACTTGCCTGTTTTCTTTTGGACCGCCACCCAGGCTCAAAGGGATCATGAGACTATTCATACTAGAAACTTCCGTGTGTAGCCACAAGCTATTATGGGCTCTAGCATAGTTGACTAAGTTGTGCAAACTCTTACAGTGGTAGACTAGCAGATGTAGGGGATGTAGGTGGTAAGGTCTACCCGATCGTAAGGTGCTAGCGCTTCTGAAAGACTATGTCTCGGTCATCCGTCTTCTCAAACACCATGTAGTGCGAGAAACCAAACGGAGGCGATCGAGTCTTGTGGGGATAAGTGCGCAAACCTCTGCAGAGTGTAATAAACTAATCATGGTTAGCCGTGTCCCCGGTTATGGACATCTTGAGTATCTAGTACTTGGATTATCATGTGAATCTCAACATGTTACCCTAAATTAATTTTGTTGGGTTATGTTTAATGATGATGCTTAATTGGGATTGAGAATGCTGTCGACCATTCTCAATGTTTAACAACCACCATGATAGTAATTAAATTTTATTCCTTTGAAGTAGAGAAAAATTGGCTTTACGCAAACCTGTAACCATAGAGCTTTCCACCAGCCAAATATGCATATAGTATAGCTGTTACATTCCATTACTCTCTATGTGTTACCTTGCCAGCATATTCCATGTGCTGACCCGTTTTGGGCTGCAACGTTAATGTTGCAGACTTTTCAGACGACGATTAAGGAGTTTTTAGGTCGTGGTTCTATACTCAGTGATGCCGTTGGAGTTGATGGACTCACTTATCTTCCAAGCCTTCCGCTGTTATCGTTATTAGATGGCCTTAAGCCATATTTATTGTACTAAGTTCTCTTATGAGACACTCGATGTAATAAGTGTGTGATTGCTACTCTGCTATAAATCCTCCGAGTACTGTGTGGTGTCAGCATTACTGATCCAGGGATGACACCAGAGCACAGAGATCAGACTGTTTGAGGTTTGGTCGCTACAGAGATGGTATCAGAGCACATGCTGACTGTAGGACATGACCACTAAGCACAATACCTAGATCACTATTCACTCTCTTCTCTTCTGACCTCTCATCTTTTCTAATCTTTAGGATGGCGGATGCAAGGAACAAGTTCACACAACCTGATGAAGATACACCCTTTGGACGACACTTGAAGGAAGTCACTAGATACCTGAACATAGGAGTACCAAGTTTCACAGGAACCTACAACACCACTTTACCTGAAGAAGAGCGCTGGATGATTCAAGTTCAAGTTCCAGGAAGGACGTTCATACCAGTCACTGAGCCCATAGAGTTTTCTTTTGATCCACCAACTTGGAGTCTAGGAAAGAGCATGGCAGCTCACATTGCCATGGGACGCATTGGAGAAGTCTGCCGCAAGGATCTCAAGGATACTATCTACCAGATTTGTGGGCGCCGAGATGAACACTGGGAGATGATCAGCACCAGGAAGGATAGATCAATTGCAGCTTTTATCCAGGAGCTAAACCAGCACATTCGACGACAGGAGAACCAGATGTGCACCGACATGATAGATCTGAAGAAGGCAAAGACTAGAATCAAGGTACTGGAGGAAGAACTTAAGGCTACACGTGAAGATTATGAAGAAGAAATTGAAGTATTGGTGGAGAAGAATGACGACCTGATTAAGAAGATTGGAATATTTATGGGAGGGCCTACGCCAGTAGATGCAGACGAACAACCCAAGGAAATTAGCCCGGAAGACTACATCATCATCGACGGCACCGACTCGGAAGCAGATAGTAGCGATGATGACTATGTTGATGAACTTGGAGCAGATATTATGGAGTCAACAACCGAAGAATATTTCTAGTAGACCACCTCATCAGTAGTAGTAGTCCACCATGTAAATATAGTAGTCCGAGCACTTTTGCGACAGTTAGATCGATTGTATGCCCTTGTTTGATTGATTGAAGTGAATTGTTTGCTTTTGCCTCATGTGCATATGGGTAGTGTTTTCTCTTTAGACCCCCTCTATTCTTATATATCATCTTTTCTAAACCCTCAGATGCCTCCGAGACGTGACCCCGGATTTACCTTTCCACCGGAGCTCACCCAGTTGATCCAGCAGCAGAACACATTGATGTAGTTGCTAGTACAGAATCAGAATCAGGGGAACAACAACAAACAAACCACCACCACCACCTGTTGACCACTTAGCCTGTTTTCTTAGGCTGGATCCGACGGTGTTTTCCAGTAGCACCGAGCCGATAGTAGCAGATGATTGGCTCCGCAAGACAGCTAGGGAGTTGACCACAGCAGGATGCACAGATGCGGAGAAGGTGAAGTTTGCCGCACATCAGTTAGAAGGACCCGCAGCATCATGGTGGGAGAATTTCACAGCCACTTTTCCTGTCGACACTGTCACATGGGACTAGTTTCAGCAGGCTTTTCATACTGCACACGTTTCAGCAGGAGCTATGGCCATGAAGAAGCGTGAGTTTCGCAACTTGCGCCAAGGAGGAAGGACAGTTGGCCAGTATGTGGAGGAATTTAGTAAGCTAGCATGTTATGCCCCAGATGACGTCGCTACGGATGCAGCTAAGCAGGAGAAGTTTCTGGAAGGACTGAATGATGAGTTGAGCATGCAGTTGATGGTAGCCACCTTCAACAACTACCATGAGTTGGTAGATAGTGCTCTTATGATTGAAGGGAAGCAGCAGCAGATTGAGAATCGCAAGAGGAAGTATGGACAAGGAAAATACAATTCGGGAGCTCAGCAGAAGCCACGTTTTACCCCTAGACCGGGAGGACATTTTCAGCATACCCATGGAGGAGGTAGCTCGCACAATCACAATGGCACCAAGAATGGTAATGGCAATGGAGGAAGCAACGGCCAGAATTGCACCAACCCATCAACCCCAGCCAAGAAGGACTTAAGCCAAGTCACTTGTTTTAAGTGTTCGAAGACCGGACATTATGCCAATGAATGTCCTGAGTTACAAAATGGAAATAGCAATGGAAGTTCTGGGAAGAAGCCGAACCTTTTCAACAGGGGACAGGTGAACCACGTTAGCGTGGAGGAGGTTGAAGCTCAGCCCGATGCAGTAATAGGTAAGTTTTTGGTTAAGTCATTTACTGCACTCGTTCTTTTTGATACTGGCGCATCACATTCATACATCTCAAGGGGATTTGTGGATAAGTATAACCTATCAACCCAAGCCCTTAGGTCACCCATGTTAGTAACCTCGCCCGGAGCAGAGTATGTGGCTAGTCTATGGTGTGATCGGTTACCATTAAGGATTGGTAACTATGTTTTTCCCTCAGACCTAATAGTATTGGAATCTCAAGGATTGGATGTGATATTAGGCATGGATTGGTTATCAAAGTATGAAGGGAATATTGAATGTGCTAGTAAGTCAATTTTGCTTACCACCCCAGAAGGGAGAAGGATCAAGTATGTATCCCTGCATGTGCCAAAGAGGACTCAAGTAATTTGCCTAACAGGAGTTGTGCAAGAGGAAGTACCAGTGGTAAGAGATTTCCCTGATGTATTTCCAGAGGAGTTGCCAGGCATGCCACTGGATAGAGATATTGAGTTTTTGATTGAGCTATTGCCAAGCACAGGTCCAATATCAAAGAGACCATATAGGATGCCAGCAAAGGATTTGGTGGAAATTAAGCAGATTAAGGAGTTACTGGATAAGGGATATATTCGCCCAAGTTCTTCGCCTTGGGGATCGCCAGTACTTCTAGTGGAGAAGAAGGATGGATCATTAAGGATGGTTGTTGATTATCGAGGATTGAATGAAGTAACGATCAAGAACAAGTACCCACTACCAATGATGAGCGATCTGTTTGATCGGTTGCAGGGAGCTAAGGTATTTTCCAAGATCGATCTGCGATCAGGATACCACCAGTTGAAGATTCGAGAACAGGATATTCCGAAGACAGCTTTTACTACTAGGTATGGGTTGTACGAGTATACCGTTATGTCATTTGGTTTGACTAACGCACCTGCCTATTTTATGAACATGATGAACAAAGTGTTTATGGAGTTATTGGATAAGTTCGTCGTAGTGTTCATTGATGATATCCTAGTTTATTCAAAGAATGAAGAGGAGCATAAGGAGCATTTGCGTTTGGTACCTGGAAGGCTCAGAGAACATCAATTATATGCCAAGTTCAGCAAATGTGAGTTTTGGTTGAAGGAAGTAGGATTCCTCGGACATGTTATATCTAGAGAAGGTATAGCAGTAGATCCCGCTAAAGTTGAAACCGTGACCAAGTGGGAAGCCCCAACAACAGTTGGAGAGATCCGGAGTTTTCTTGGACTCGCAGGATACTACCGGAGATTTATTGGGAATTTCTCAAAGATTGCGAAGCCTATGACTAAGTTGTTGAAGAAGGATACCAAGTTCATATGGACAGAGGAATGTGAGGCTAGTTTCCAGGAGTTGAAGAAACGCTTAGTTACCTCACCAGTATTGATCTTGCTAGACCAGACCAAGGATTATGAGGTGTATTGTGACGCTTCACGTCGAGGACTTGGAGCAGTGCTTATGCAGGAAGGGAGAGTTGTTTCATATGCCTCAATACAACTGAAACCTCATGAGTTGAATTATGCCACGCATGATTTGGAGTTAGCAGCCGTAGTGCATGCATTGAAGACATGGAGACATTTTCTCATTGGAAATCATTGTGAGGTGTACACGGATCATAAGAGTTTGAAGTACATTTTCACCCAGAAGGAGTTAAATCTCAGACAAAGGAGATGGTTGGAGCTTATCAAGGATTATGATATGAAATTGCATTATCACCCCCGAAAGGCTAATGTAGTAGCAGACGCATTAAGCCGCAAGAGCCATGTCAATACGTTAATGACGGGAGAAATACCCAAGGAGTTAGCAGAAAATCTTCGTGAACTATGTTTGGAAATAGTTCCGAGAGGCTACATAGCAGCATTGGAGATTCAGTCAACCTTGATGGATAAAATCAGGGAAGCTCAGAAAGCTGACAAAGAGATTGCCGCTATAAAGGAGAAACTAAGCAAAGGAAAAGCTAAAGGATTTCGTGAGGATGAGCACGACACCCTATGGTTTGAAGACCGTGTTTATGTGCCCAATGACCCGGAGATCAGGAAGTTGATACTACAAGAGGCACACGACTCACCATATTCGATTCACCCAGGAAATACCAAGATGTATCTGGATTTCAAGGATATTTTCTGGTGGACCGGAATGAAGAAGGATATTGCGGAGTATGTAGCAGTTTGTGATGTATGTCAGAGTAAAGGCAGAGCATCAGAAGCCAGCAGGATTGTTACAACCATTGCCGATACCCGAATGGAAGTGGGATAAGTTAGGCATGGATTTTATCATGGGATTGCCCCAGGACTCGTTCAGGCTATGACTCGATTTGAGTTGTAGTTGATCGATTAACGAAAGTAGCTCATTTCATCCCAGTAAAGACCACTTACACCAGTGCTAAGTTGGCAAAGATATACATGACCAGGATCGTATGTCTGCATGGAGTTCCAAGGAGTATCATATCAGATAGAGGAACCCAGTTTACCTCAAAGTTCTGGAAGCAGTTGCACAAAACTTTGGGTACCAGGCTAGAATTCAGTACAGCTTTTCATCCACAGACAGATGGATAGACCGAGAGAGTCAATCAGATTTTGGAGGATATGCTGACAGCTTGTGAGCTAGATTACGGATCTAGTTGGGACGATAATTTGCCATATGCAGAGTTCTCTTACAACAACAGTTACCAAACCAGTTTGAAGATGGCCCCTTTCGAAGCTTTGTACGAAAGGAGGTGCAGGACACCGTTGTCGTGGGACGAAGTTGGAGACCGCCAGTTTTTTGGACCTGACTTGATTAAAGAGTCTGAACAGACGGTGAAGTTTATTCGCGATAGGCTCAAGGTAGCCCAGTCCAGACAGAAAAGTTATGCAGATTCTAAACGCAAGGAGACAGTTTACGAAGTCGGAGATAGAGCTTATCTTCGAGTATCTCCACTTCGGGGAACAAAGCGTTTTGGAGTTAAAGGGAAGTTAGCGCCACGATTTGTAGGACCATATCGAGTTTTGGAGCGTATGGGAGAAGTAGCCTACAAGTTGGAATTGCCCGAAGGATTGTCAGGAGTTCATGATGTGTTCCACGTTTCTCAGTTAAAGAAGTGTCATGCGGAGATGGCTGATATACCGTTGAGAGACACATTGCCCTTGGAAACTATTCAGTTGGATAACAATAGGACCTATGAGGAGAAACCAGTCAAGATTCTCGAGTTTGCCAGCTGAGTTACCCGCAGCAAGGTTATCAAGTTTTGCAAGGTTCAGTGGAGCCACCACACGGAGGATGAAGCCTCCTGGGAACGAGAGGAAGATTTGCTCAAAGACCACCCTCACATATTTTCTAGCCAACCCGAATCTCGAGGGCGAGATTCATCTTAAGGTGGGTAGGTTTGTAACATCCCAAAATTTCAATTTGGAATGTTATACATTAGATCATCAATGCATATCATATTTTATTTTGTATTTTGGTTGATCCTAGAAATTCTATGCAACTCAATGACCCACGGAGAGAGTTGGAGATTTCGTTATTTTCATATTTGAGTTTTCTCAAATTTTGAGAATAGGATCGTTTGATTTTAAATATTTTATCATCAATTATTTCTATTACAAAAAATATGAGAGAGGGAATAAAATGACTTTCCCAAAAATAAAGAAATATTGAGGATTTAATAATAAAATCAAATAAGATTTTAGTTCGGAGTTTTTTCGGTGTTTTATTTGAATTTAGGAAAAAAGTGCGTTTTTCAAAATTGCATTTAGGTCCCAAATAAATGTTCACCTTGTGTGGCATGATTTTAGAAGCCCATGAAAATTTATTTCGGAATTTTTGGAGTCCGTTTAGTATTTCTTTTTATTTTTCTTCCGAGCAGAATAATTAAAAAAACGAACCGACTTAACGGGCCGTGTCCGACCTGGACACCGACCCGGGAGGCCTTTATAAGCCGAGGCCGGCCCCGAGGGAAACCCTAAAGCGCCCTAAGAAGCCACCGTCGCCACCGCCGACGTCCACCGCCACCGTCGCCGGATCTCGCCGCCGAGGTTCGTCGCGCCTCGTTTTCTGTGCCGAAAAAAAGTCGGCATTCGTCGTTTTTCTTTTTCTCGGATTAAATCCGTGATTTTTCTGATCGCGATTCCTGAACCGATTTTTGTTTTAGTATAACTTTGCGCTCGTTTATCGGAATCAGGCGATTCAAGCACCTAGGGATTCATCTTGAAACCCTCTATCCGTTTAACCAACTTAAACAAGATTTTGCTACTGTAAAATTTGCCCTAGATCCAGATTACTAGAACGAAGTTGTTTTCTTTCGCCGTTTGACTTTCGTTGCTTCGTTCGATTTGATTCTTTTTGCCAACCGGAGTTCTTAAGTTGAACCTTCTGGTTAGATCTTTTATTTGAGTTCTACCTGTGCATTAGATGAGTACTTATTGTATGCTTGTTTGTTTGTCTGCGATAGAATACCCGGAGTGCGCCGCTTGTTACTTTGAATCGTTAGGTTTCGCGGATCATCAGCAAGGCAAGTAACACTTTGATCATACCTTTTCTACTACCCAGTTTTATTGCATTAGATCAATCCTCACACATTGCATGATTAGGATCTAATTAAATTGTGGGATGGGAAGTAGATGAGGTAGTACATATTACCTGTTATTATCAATCCTTTGGGAGTTACTTCTATGTTTGCTTATTGTGCCATGCTATGCTAGTAGACGTGGATTGGGTGAGTCATATGCATGACAGATGTTAATTAATGGTTTATCTAAGGTGGCAACTTAAACACACATCTGGGTGGATTGAGGCACCTGGGTATTCCAGGACTTGCCTGTTTTCTTTTGGACCGCCACCCAGGCTCAAAGGGATCATAAGACTATTCATACTAGAAACTTCCGTGTGCAGCCACAAGCTATTATGGGCTCTAGCATAGTTGACTAAGTTGTGCGAACTCTTACAGTGGTAGACTAGCAGATGTAGGGGATGTAGGTGCTATGGTCTATCTGGTCGTAAGGTGCTAGCGCTTCTAAAAGACTATGTCTCAGTCATCCGTCTTCTCAAACACCATGTAGTGCGAGAAACCAAACGGAGGCGATCGAGTCTTGTGGGCAAAAGTGCGCAAACCTCTGCAGAGTGTAATAAACTAATCATGGTTAGCCGTGTCCCCGGTTATGGACATCTTGAGTATCTAGTACTTGGATTATCATGTGAATCTCAACATGTTACCCTAAATTAATTTTGTTGGGTTATGTTTAATGATGATGCTTAATTGGGATTGAGAATGCTGTCAACCATTCTCAATGTTTAACAACCACCATGATAGTAATTAAATTTTATTCCTTTGAAGTAGGGAAAAATTGGCTTTACGCAAAACTGTAACCATAGAGCTTTCCACCAGCCAAATATGCATATAGTATAGCTGTTACATTCCATTACTCTCTATGTGTTATCTTTCCAGCATATTCCATGTGCTGACCTGTTTTGGGCTGCAATGTTAATGTTGCAGACTTTTCAGACGACGATTAAGGAGTTTTTAGGTCGTGGTTCTATACTCAGTGATGCCGTTGGAGTTGATGGACTCACTTATCTTCCAAGCCTTCCGCTGTTATCGTTATTAGATGGCATTAAGCCATATTTATTGTAGTAAGTTCTCTTATGAGACACTCGATGTAATAAGTGTGTGATTTCTACTCTACTATAAATCCTCCAAGTACTGTGTGGTGTCAGCATTACTGATCCAGGGATGACACTGGAGCACAGAGATCAGACTGTTTGAGGTCTGGTCGCTACACATTAATTTCATCCTCTCCCAAGCTTGTGCAGCATGCTCGTGATCAAGTTGCTTAAAATTCATAATATCGTTCCTAAGGGAGATAACTTTAGCAAGAGGAAAATACTTAGAGATAAAAGCATATTTGCACTTATTCCATGAATCAATACTATTTTTAGGCAAAGAAGAGAACCAAGTTTTAGCACGATCTCTAAGCGAAAACGGAAATAGCTTCAATTTAACAATATCATTATCCACATCTTTCTTCTTTTGCATATCGCACAAATTAACAAAGTTGTTTAGATGGGTAGCGGCATCTTCACTAGGAAGGCCAGAAAATTGATCTTTCATAAAAAGATTCAACAAAGTGGTATTAATTTCACAAGGTTCAACATCGGTAGTAGGAGCAATCGGAGTGCTAATAAAATCATTATTGTTGGTATTGGAAAAGTCACACAATTTAGTATTATCTTGAGCCATCGTGACAAACAATCAATCCAACACACAAGCACACAAGAAGCAAGCAAAAAGAGACGAACGGAAGAGGGCAAATAAAACGGCAAAGCTGAAGTGGGGGAGAGGAAAACGAGAGGCAAATGGCAAATAATGTAATGCGAGGGAGAAGAGTTTATGATGGGTACTTGGTATGTCTTGACTTGGTGTAGATCTCCCCGGCGACGGTGCCAGAAATCCTTCTTGCTACCTCTTGAGCATGCGTTGGTTTTCCCTTGAAGAGGAAAGGGTGATGCAGCAAAGTAGCGTAAGTATTTCCCTTAGTTTTTGAGAACCAAGGTATCAATCCAGTAGGAGACAACGCTCAAGTCACCTAGTACCTGCACAAAAAATCAAGAACCTCGCAACCAACACGATAAAGGAGTTTTCAATCCCTTCACGATCACTTGCGAAAGTGAGATCTGATAGAGATAGTAAGATAAATATTTTTGGTATTTTTTTGTATAGATTGGAAAGTAAAGGTTGCAAAATAGTAAACGAGATGCGATAATAAAAGAGATGCAATATAATAGGAAAGAGACCTGGGGGCCATAGGTTTCACTAGTGGCTTCTCTCATGATAGCATGTATTACGGTGGGTGAACAAATTATTTCCGAGCAATTGATAGAAAAGTGCATAGTTATGAAGATATCTAAGGCAATGATCATGAATATAGGCATCATGTCTGTGTCAAGTAGATCAAAACGATTATGCATCTACTACTATTACTCCACACATCAACCACTATCTAGGATGCATCTAGAGTATTAAGTTCATAAGAACAGAGTAACACATTAAGCAAGATGACATGATGTAGAGGGATAAAGTCAAGCAATATGACATAAAACCCATATTTTTATCCTCGATGGCAACAATACAATACGTGACTTGCTGCCCCTACTGCCACTGGGAAAGGACACCGCAAGATTGAACCCAAAGCTAAGCACTTCTCCCGTTGCAAGAAAGATCAATCTACTAGGCCAAACTAAATTGATAATTCAAAGAGACTTGCAAAGATATCAAATCATGCATATAAGAATTCAGAGAAGAACTAAAATAATATTCATAGATAATCAAGTTCATAAACCCACAATTCATCGAATCTCGGCAAACACACCGGAAAAGAGTATTACATCAAATAGATCTCCAAGAACATCAAGGAGAAATTTGTATTGAAGATCAAAGAGAGAGAAGAAGCCATCTAGCTAATAACTATGGACCCGAAGGTCTATGGTAAACTACTCACGCTTCATCGGAGAGGCTATGGTGTTGATGTAGAAGCCCTCCGTGATCGATTCCCCATCCGGCAGATCGCAGAAAAAGGCCCCAAGATGGGATCTCACGGGTACAGAAGGTTGCGGTGGTGGAAAAATGGTTTCATGGCTCCCCCTGATGTTTCTAGGGTATAAGGGTATATAGAGGCGAAAGAAGTACGTTGGTGGAGCTCCATGGGGCCCACAAGGGTGGGGGCGTGCCTACCCCCATGGGCGCGCCCTCCTGCCTCGTGGCCGCCTCACGGAGTTCCAGACTTCCACTCCAAGTCTCCTGGTTTGCTTTCGGTCCAAGAAAGATCATCGCAAAGGTTCCATTCCATTTGGTATTCCTTTTCTGCGAACACTGAAATAGGCAAAAAATAGAAACTGGCACTAGGCCTCCGGTTAATAGGTTAATCCCAAAAATAATATAAAAGAGCATATTAAAGCCCATTAAACATCCAAAATATATAATATAATAGCATGGAACAATCAAAATTTATAGATACGTTGGAGACGTATCACCGACGCGCACCAGTGATGTCGTTAATCCTTAAAGACATCGTTGTACTATGATCAACAATTTGACCATACTAGTAACTTTTACTTACAACTAACTTGGAGTACTGGAAATATCTGGTTGTTTACATACCATGGAATACAAGTGTGGTTGAAATCATATTTCGCTCATCAGTATTTCAGGACACCGACTCCTTCCATGTGACATTTGACAAGAAACTCGTCTTGACATTTTACATACTAAACTGCTTTAGTATTTTGTCAATATGTATTTTGGCTAAGTCCGATTAGACAACATTATCTCCATAGATCATTATGTCTATTACCAAGACTACTCATTGCTGAGGTGCTTTACTGAAAAACTAGTTTCAATAAAGTCTTAATATTTGTCAAAAAAATCGAATCAACTATGTGTCATGCACACATAGTGTTTAGAAATAATATCATGCTCCACTTACTTTCTTGTAAATACAAGCATATTTGCTTCTACCATTGATATCATATTATTCGATCAATTCATCAAAACAAATATTCCAACTCCACTATGCTTGCTTCAAATCTTTGAAGTTTGCACACTTACTTGTATCCTCTAGATTGAGAAAATTGCCTTGGTCTGTATCAAATATACAACCTTGGCTCTATTTCCATCTCATGGGAAATATTCTGACATCCATCTGATATATCTCATAATTGAAATTTTTAGTAATTGCTAGTTTAATCCGAATTGACTTTAAGTATTATTATGATGAGATAATCTTGTCATAATCAACTCCTTGATCTTTTCATAAACTCATTTGTAACAAGCCAAGCATAAAACATTTTTATCATTTTCAATCTATAGATCCATCACTACACTTTAACTTTTAGTCTTTGAGAGGGTCCATCAGGTTTGAAACTTGAATTATGTGTATGGATACTATCTCGGATTATTCTAGCGTATAGCCAATTCCGGAGTCAGGGCCCATCAACGCTTCTCTATGTATCATAGGTTCATTGTTTGTTCAACAATATTTCATCTATGCACCATGAAGGTTTGCACGAATATTACCAACCTATATATTTGAGCTGCAAGTTCGACCGAAGTAGAGGCTTTTGTATCAGTAGCAGTAAGAAATCTTAGAACCACTTCTAGCGTTTCTTTTCTTCGACCTGGTCACGAAGATTCTATAATCTCATCGATTTGCACTGTCCTCCCACTTAGTATTTTGTAGAAAACATTTTCTTAAAAATTTCCGCACTTTGTGGCAAAACACTTTTGTCTCGACGTAGTGATATAGGAATACCCAACCATTTGGGATAACCTACAAAGTAGCACTTTTAGATTTGATGGCAATCCTTTTTCAGTGTAAAAGCCATAGTCTCTAAAGCATCACATTAAGAGTATATTGGCAAAATCGATTAATGTCATCTTTGACCTCACTATGTCATACATAGTTTGATTACATCTACTCAAAACACTCTACTCTTAGTAGTGTCTCTAGTAGGTGTAAGCTTGAAAACTATGCCCCTCGGGTCTACTTTAATCATATTATAAAAACCAAAAATACCTTATTGCAATTTTTTAATTTTATTTTGTTTTGCAATTTATCTATCTACCAATACAAGATTTGATCTTTGCAAGTAACGAGTTCAAGGGGATTGACAACCCTTTTGCTCGCGTTGGGTCCAAGTATTTGCTTTTGTGTGTGCCAGTGTTGTTCACTAGGATTTGTGTGGTTCTCTATTGTTTGATAACCTTGGTTCTCACTAAGGGAAATATTTATCTCTGCTGTACTGCTCCAACTCTCTTCGGGGAAAATCCCAATGCAGCTCACAAGTAGCAAGCATCTCCGATATGTGCTTCTATCCTTAGAGGGACTTCTAAGTTCCTTGAGGATAGGACTGCATATTGGGTGTTACAAGTTAGTTCTTGTAATAGCTTGGTGGCTCTTTATTGGTCGTCACCTGTTGCATCTTGGCTTTGAGCACCTCTTCGGCATAGAAGAGCTCATTCAAGTGGTCCTCCAAGTATTGCGCATTCTTGCGAAGGCGTTGCTTCTCGCTGGTTATCTTTTAGGTCGCATTGACCAACCTTGACCTAAGTGCATAATGATTAGGGTAGCCAAGCGATTCATTCTAAGTCTCGCTAGCATTGTCATTACTACCTTCCCCACTGTTGGGATTGGGGTCCTGATACGTCTCCAGCGTATCTATAATTTTTGATTGTTCCATGCTATTATGTTATCTGTTTTGGATGTTTTATATGCATTAATATGCTATTTTATATTATTTTCGGGACTAAGCTACTAACCTAGGGCCTAGTGCCAGTTCCTATTTTTTCCTTAGTTTTGAGTTTCGCAGAAAAGGAATACCAAGCGGAGTCCAAACGGAATGAAACCTTTGCGATGATTTTTCTTGAACCAGAAGACAACCAGGAGACTTGGAGATGAAGTCAGAGGAGCCACGAGGCAGCCATAAGGATGGAGGGTGCACCCAAGGGGGTAGGGCGCGCCCCAACCCTTGTGGGCCCCCCATGACCCTCCTGACCTAATTCTTTCGCCTATATATTCCCAAATATCCCCAACCCACCAGATGCATCCACAACTTTTCCACCGCCGCAACCTTCTGTACCCGTGAGATCCCATCTAGGAACCTTTTCTGGCACCCTGCCAGAGGGGATTCGATCACGGAGAGCTTCTACACCAACTCTATTGCCCTTCTGATGAAGCGTGAGTAGTTTACCACAGACCTACGTGTCCATAGCTAGTAGTTAGATGGCTTCTTCTCTCTCTCTTTGATTCTCAATACCATGTTCTCTGTGATGTTCTTGGAGATCTATTCGATTTAATACTTTTTTGTGGTGTGTTTGTCGAGATCCGATGAATTGTGGATTTATGACCAGTTTATCTATGAATATTATTTGAATCTTCTCTGAATTCTTTTATGCATGACTTTATATCTTTATAATTCTCTTCAAACTATCGATTTGGTTTGGCCAACTAGATTGGTTCTTCTTGCAATGGGAGAAGTGCTTAGCTTTGGGTTCAATCTTGCGGTGTCCTTTCCCAGTGACAGTAGGGGCAGCAAGGCACGTATTGTATTGTTGCCATCGAGGAAAAAATATGGGTTTTTCATCATATTGCTTGAGTTACTTCCTCTACATCATGTCATCTTACTTTATGCGCTACTCTATTCTTCATGAACTTAATACTGTAGATGCAGGCAGGAGTCGATCGATGTGTGGAGTAATAGTAGTAGATGTAGAATCATTTCAGTCTACTTGACACGGACGTGATGCCTATATTCATGATCTTTGCCTTAGATATCATCATAACTTTGCGCTTTTCTATCAATTGCTCGGCGGTAATTTGTTCACCCACCATATTATTTGATATCTTGAGAGAAGCCTCTAGTGAAACCTGATACGTCTCCGTCGTATCTACTTTTCCAAACACTTTTGCCCTTGTTTTGGACTCTAACTTGCATGATTTGAATGGAACTAACCCGGATTGATGCTGTTTTCAGCAGAATTGCCATGGTGTTGTTTATGTGCAGAAACAAAAGTTCTCGGAATGACCTGAAACTTCACGGGACAACTTTTCAGAAATAATAAAAAATCCTTGCAAAAGATGAAGGCGAGGGGCCCACCACCTGTCCACGAGGGTGGGGGCGCGCCTGCCCCCTAGGGCGCGCCCCCTACCTCGTGGGCCCCCTAGAGCTCCTTCGACCTCAACTCCAACTCTATATATTTGGTTTCAGGGAGAAACAAATCAGAAGAAGGATTCGTCGCGTTTTACGATATGGAGCCGCCGCCAAGCCCTGAAACCTCTCGGGAGGGCTGATCTGGAGTTCGTTCGGGGCTCCGGAGAGGGGAATCCGTCGCCATCGTCATCATCAACCATCCTCCTTCACCAATTTCATGATGCTCACCGCTGTGCATGAGTAATTCCATCGTAGGCTTGCTGGACAGTGATGGGTTGGATGAGATTTATCATGTAATCGAGTTAGTTTTGTTAGGGTTTGATCCCTAGTATCCACTATGTTCTGAGATTGATGTTGCTATGACTTTGCTATGCTTAATGCTTGTCACTAGGGCCCGAGTGCCACGATTCCAGATCTGAACCTATTATGTTTTCATCAATATATGAGAGTTCTTGATCCTATCTTGCAAGTGTATAGTCACCTATTATGTGTTATGATCCGTTAACCCCGAAGTGACAATAATCGGGATACTTACAAGTGATGACCGTAGTTTGAGGAGTTCATGTATTCACTATGTGTTAATGCTTTGGTCCGGTACTTTATTAAAAGGAGGCCTTAATATCCCTTAGTTTCCGCTAGGACCCCGCTGCCACGGGAGGGTAGGACAAAAGATGTCATGCAAGTTCTTTTCCGTAAACACGTATGACTATATTTGGAATACATGCCTACATTACATTGATCAACTGGAGCTAGTTCTGTGTCACCCTAGGTTATGACTCTTACACGATGAACCGCATCCGGCATAATTCTCCATCACCGATCCATTGCCTACGAGCTTTCCATATATTGTTCTTCGCTTATTTACTTTTCCGTTGCTATTGCTATCATCACTATAAAATACCAAAAACACTACTTTTACTGCTGTTACCTTTTTCTACCGTTACCACTACTATCATATTACTTTGCTACTAAATACTTTGCTGCAGATATTAAGTTTCCAGGTGTGGTTGAATTGAGAACTCAGCTGCTAATACTTGAGAATATTCTTTGGCTCCCCTTGTGTCGAATCAATAAATATGGGTTGAATACTCTACCCTCCAAAACTGTTGCGATCCCCTATACTTGTGGGTTATCAAGACTATTTTCTGGTGCCGTTGCCGGGGAGCATAGCTCTATTCTTTGAGTCACTTGGGATTATTGTCTGCTTATCATTATGAAGAACTTGAGAGATCCAAAAACCAAGATCTATCCCTCAACTACGAGGGGAGGTAAGGAACTGCCATCTAGCTCTGCACTTGATTCACCTTCTGTTTTGAGTAAGCTAGCGACACCTAAACCTGCTTCTGCTATTCGTTCTGATATGTCGCATGTTATTGATGATGCCACTTCTGCTATACATGATACTTATGATTAAACTAATTCTATGCTTGATACTACTGTGCCACTAGGTGAATTTCTTGATGAACAACTTGCTAGGGCTAGAGAGAATGAAAATATTGAATCTGATAATACTGATGAAAGTGATGATGAAGATTCACCTGTTATTCCTAAGGGTTATGTTTTTGATAAATAAGCTTCTTTAGCTATTTTATCTTGCAAAGATAGATATGAACTCAAAAGGTTATTAGCTAAATGGAATAAGCAATCTCTAAATGCTAGGATGAAACCTGACCCTGCTTTTGCTACTTCACCTATCTGTGTTACTGATAAGGATTATGAATTCTCTGTTGACCCTGATATAATTACTTTGGTTGAATCTAATCCCTTTCATGGCTATGAATCCGAAACTGTTGTGGCACATCTTACTAAATTAAATGATATAGCCACCCTGTTCACTAATGATGAGAGAACTCGTTACTTTTATATCCTTAAAATATTTCCGTTCCCATTAAAGGGTGATGCTAAGATATGGTTTAATTCTCTTGATCCTGGTTGTGTGCGTAGTCCCCAGGATATGATTTATTACTTCTCTGCTAAATATTTCCCTGCTCATAAGAAACAAGCTGCTTTAAGGGATATATATATATTTTTGCAAATTGAAGAAGAGAGTCTCCCACAAGCTTGGGGGAGGCTTCTCCAATTACTTAATGCTTTGCCTGATCATCCTCTTAAGAAAAATGAAATACTTGATATCTTTTATAATGGACTAACCGATGCCTCCAGAGATTACCTGGATAGTTGTGCTGGTTCTATTTTCAGGGAAAGAACACCGGATGAAGCTGAAATTCTATTGAATAATATGTTGGCAAATGAAAATAATTGGACACTTCCTGAGCCAGCTCCTGAGCCTATTCCTAAACTAACTCCAAAGAAGAGGGGTATTCTATTTCTCAGTCCTGAAGATATGCAAGAGGCAAAGAAATCTATGAAAGAAAAAGGTATTAAAGCTGAAGATGTTAAGAATTTACCTCCTATT
Organism: Triticum urartu; assembly: GCF_003073215.2. NCBI lineage: Eukaryota > Viridiplantae > Streptophyta > Magnoliopsida > Poales > Poaceae > Triticum > Triticum urartu. The sequence goes on from NC_053024.1 coordinate 517,098,682, forward strand.
GAATAAATACATGGTCTTAATTTACCGCCTGTTTAAGAAACATATGATCTTAATCCATTACCTATCGAAGAAACTCATAGTCTTGATAACCCGACACAGGTAGTAAAGGTAAATTCTCTCTCTATATATGATAAGGCTGAAATCCCATTTACTAAGTTTGCTAGCCCATGCTTAGATGAGTTTGATACATTTATGGCTAAGCAAGAAGATTTTAATGCTTATTTTGGTAAACAATTGAAATACAATTCAAATATGCTTGAACACTTGGGTGATTATATGGCTAATGTTAAAGATGAACTTAAACTTATTAGTAAACATGCTTCTAGGGTTACCACTCAAGTAGAACAAGTACTTAAAGCTCAAAATGACTTGCTCAATGAATTGAATAGTAAGGATAATGATAATGTTGTCAGAGTTCTGACTAGAGGTGGTAGAATGACTCAGGAACCTTTGTATCCTGAAGGCCACCCTAAGAGAATTGATAAATATTCTCAGAGAAATAATGTGGATGCACCTAGTCCTTCTAATAGGAAGAAAAAGAAAAATGATAGGACTTTGCATGCTTCTAGTGAACCTATTACTGAAACACCTGAGAATCCAAATGATATTTCTATCTCTGATGCTGAAACACAATCTGGTAATGAACCTGAAACTAGTAGTAATGCTAATAATAATGTTCATGATGATGCTCAACCTAGTAATGATAATGATATAGAAATTGAACCTGCCGATGATCTTGATAACCCGCAATCAAAGAATCAACGTTATGATAAGAAAGACTTTGTTGCTAGGAAGCACGGTAAGGAAACAGAGCTTTGGGTTCAGAAACCCATGCCTTTTCCTCCCAAACCATCCAAGAAAAAGGATGATGAGGATTTTGAGCGCTTTGCTGAAATGATTAGACCTATCTTTTTGCGTATGCGATTAACTGATATGCTCAAAACCAATCCTTATGCCAAGTACATGAAAGATATTATTACAAATAAAAGAAAGATACCGGAAGATGAAATTTCCACCATGCTTGCTAATTATACTTTTAAGGGTGGAATACCAAAGAAACTTGGAGATCCCGGTGTACCAACTATACCATGCTCCATTAAAAGAAACTATGTTAAAACTGCTTTATGTGATCTTGGAGCTAGAGTTAGTGTTATGCCTCTCTCTTTATATCGTAGACTTGATTTGAATAAGTTGACACCTACTGAAATATCTTTGCAAATGGCTGATAAATCAACTGCTATACCTGTCGGTATTTGTGAGGATGTGCCTGTTTTAGTTGCAAACGTTACTATTTTAACGGACTTTGTTATTCTTGATATTCCTGAGGACGATAGTATGTCTATTATTCTTGGAAGACCCTTTTTGACTACTGCAGGGGCTGTTATTGATTGCACTAAAGGCAATGTCACTTTTCATGTTAATGGTAATGAGCATACGGTACACTTTCCGAGGAAACAACCTCAAGTTCATAGTATCAACTCTATTGGGAAAATCCCATCGATTATATTTGGAGGTTTTGAATTTCCTCTTCCTACTGTCAAGAATAAATATGATATTCTTATTATTGGGGGTGTGCATATCCCCGTTGAGGTAACATAGTGTTATTTGAAATTTATCTGGTTCCATGTTATTCGGAATGAGTTCATTAACAAGACTTGATCAACCTTGTTAGTGGATTCCTTTTGATGATCATGAGATGGATGAAACTAGAAGGCACAACCTTATGTACCCTCCTCTTACTTTCTGTTATTTATATTAAATAGAATAAAAATAAGCATTTTCCGTCTGCTATCTGATTATCTGTGCAATATAAAAATACCCTAAAAATAAAAGTTCTCCAAATGCCCTAAAATTTAAATATGATATTTTTCTAGAATATTTGAGAATATTTGGCACTGAGAACACGGCAGGGGGTCATCCACCTGGCCACGAGGGTGGAGGGCGCGCCCTCCTGCCTTGTGGGCCCACTGTGGCCCTCCTCCACTTATTCCTGCACCCACACACTTCTTCTTCCTCCCACAAAGACGAATATCCAGCAAAAGCACGAGTTCTAGCTCATCTTGCTGCCATTTTCGATCTCCTTGCTCAAAGCACCTCTCACAAAACTGCTTGGGGAGATTGTTCCTTGGTATGTGACTCCTCCATTGGTCCAATTAGTTTTTTCTAGTGCTTTATTTATTGCAAATTTATGCTGCCTAGGTGACCATATTTTTGAGCTTGCATGTCAAATTTATATGGTCAAAAGTAGTTTAGATGCATGATATAGGCTCTAGGCACTAGTAGGAGTAGCTGCTATCAATATTATTGAGTTTGGCTTACTTTTATTTTGAAGTTACTAAAAATTTCAGAATTTTTTAGAAAATAATGAAGAGACTTTTGAGGGGCTCATCGAGCCGAAGCTTGAAGGAAAAGGCACCGAAGCCCAAATATAATCTGCCTCGCATCGCGGAGGTTCGGTCATGTGAATGGCCTTCCGGTGATTTCTTGAGAGCAGCCGGGATTTATGAAGATTTTTATGAGTTGGCTGAGAATGCAAGCCTCACCGCCTTCCTCCACGACCAATGCGATCAGTATCTCTTACTCACAAATATCTTTGTGCAAAACTTTCATTTCCATTCTAGGAGCTCACCACCTATGGTGGAGTTTTATTTATATGATGAGCATAAGTAGATGTCACTTTATGATTTTTTTCGGGTTTTTTTGATCCCTTCCGAGGGCAGTGTAGAGGAACCACATCGAGACAATGTGGATGGGTTTATTGATACCATCACTGTAGGGGAAACGAGGAAGGTTTCCGATGCACGAATCACTAGCATACATTTTCCTGTTTTACGCTACTTTGCAATATTTGCTAGTCATTGCTTAATTGGTCGTGGAAACTGTGGAAACCTTAGTGTCCCTGATATTATTATTTTGTTCCACGGTTTATTCAGTGATAACTCTGTTAGTATGGGCGGTATTATTGCTAAACGGTTAAGTCTGAACCGTACCAAAGGGCCCATCTTTGGAGGCATCTATGCTTCACGCCTAGCTGCACATTTTAACATACCTATTAGGCATTATGAGAAGGAATAAAAATTGCTACCTCGTGTTTACTTAGATTATAAGAGTATGGTAGCACACGATTTTATTGTTAAGAATAGGGAAGGGGAGCTTAAATACAAATTGTTCTTTGACAAACATCATCCTGAGACTATTACCCTGCCTGCTCCTTCCTTGTTTGATTTATCTGTAGGCCAGTACCTTGTTCCATTAGAGGCTATTCACGCCTATCGGAACCCTACATCAACCACAGAGCCAGAGCCAGAACCACAAATTGAGCCTCCACGACAGTCCAATTACCATTGGGATCCGGAGATGATTGCCAACCAGTGGCAATCAGAGTCTTCTTCTTTGCAGTACGACCCCAACTACTATTATGGATATCTGCCAGGCCAACCGTGGCCATAGACCAACTTAGGCCAAAAGCCTAAGCTTGGGGGAGTACGTATTTCTCACCGACATTATATTCATGTTCACACACTCATTGCTAGATGTCGGTGCTCATACTTTTTCATTGTATCATCCATGCTAGTTTATTTCCCTTTTATGATTTCTTCTTGTGTTTTTAATAAACCTTAAGAAAAAACCAAAAAAATTAGTTGTAGCTTTTAATTGGTTTAATTCCCATGCTTGTAGTAGTAATTAAAAAGAAAACCCAAAAAGATTTCCTGTTCTTCTTTTACTTGTTGGGAGCTTTCCCGTGTAAATAGTTTTATTTCTTTTATTTTCTTTGGGGGTCGATAGGAGAAGACCATGATTAAAATTGTGAAGTGGCTCTTGTTTGCATTATTGTTGATCTAACAAAAGAGCCCATATTGTATTGTTTTCTCCTGTTTATTGAATGCTTGTAGATTCCAGCTTAGTCCAATGCACGTGCACTATTATTATTATCCACATCGTTTGGTCGTGCAAGTGAAAGGCAATTATGACGATATATGATGTACTGACTGAGATGAGAAAAGCTGGTATGAACTCGACCTCTTTTGTTTTTGTAAATATGATTAGTTCATCGTTCCTGATTCAGCCTATTATGGATAAACATGTTTGCAATGACAACTAGAGATCATAGTTTCTTGTGTCATGCTTGATTAGCTAGGAGCTTATAATGGTTTACCTTGCGTGCCAACATGCTATTAAAATGGTTATGATGTGGTATGATAGGGTGGTATCCTCCTCTGAATGATTTAAGTGACTTGACTTGGCACATGTTCACGCATGTAGTTGAGAACAAAATCAACATAGCCTTCATGATATTTATGTTCATGGTGGATTATATCCTACTCATGCTTGCATTCGGTGTTGATTAATTTTAATGCATGTTCATGACTGTTGTCGCTCTCTAGCTGGTCGCTTCCCAGCCTTTTGCTAGCCTTCACCTGTACTAAGCGGGAATATTGCTTATGCATCCAACTCCCATAAACCCCAAAGTTATTCCATATCAGTCCACCATACCTACCTATATACGGCATCTACCTATCATTCCAAGTAAATTTGTATGTGCCAAACTCTAAACCTTCAAATAAATATCCTGTTTTGTATGCTCGAATAGCTCATGTATCAACTAGGGTTGTCCGTATCTTCCATGTTAGGCGGGTTATTCTCAAGAGGAGTGGAGTCCGCTCCTCACTCACGAGAAAGTGGCTGGTCACCGGGATGCCCAGTCCCATGCTTTATGCAAATCAAATCAAAATAACTGCAAACAAAACTCCCCCTGGGACTCTTGTTTGTTGGAGGCACTCGTTGTTTCGAGCAAGCCATGGATTGATGCTTGTTGGTGGAGGGGGAGTATAAACTTTACCATTCTGTTTGGGAACCGCCTATAATGTGTGTAGGAAGGAAGATATTGCCATCTCTTGGTTGTTATGTTGACAATGAAAGTATACCGCTCAAAATATTATTCACCTCTATTTCAAAATCGAGCTCTAGCACCTCTACAAATCCCTGCTTCCCTCTGCGAACGGCCTATCTATTTACTTTCATGTTGAGTCATCATCTTCTTATTAAAAAGCACCAGTTGGAGAGCAGCGCTATCATTTGCATTCATTACTGTTAGTTTACATTGAGTATGACTTAACTGGATCTCTTTTACCATGAATTACAACGTCTAGTCAGTCCTTGATCTTTAAAGGTGCTCTGCATTTATGTTTTGCGGTCTCATAAAGGGCTAGCGACATACCATATTGTTATATCATATTATAATTATTTTGAGAAAGTGTTGTCATCTGAGATTTATTATTATTGCTCGCTAGTTGATTATGCCATTGATATGAGTAAACTTGAGACCTATGCATTATTGTGAATGTGGTTAGTTCATAATCTTTGCTGAAAACTTGAATGTTGGCTTTACATATTTACAACAACAAGAGCAAACAGAGTTTGTAGAAGTTTTTCTTTATCACTTTCATTTTATCAACTGAATTGCTTGAGGACAAGCAAAGGTTTAAGCTTGGGGGAGTTGATACGTCTCCGTCGTATCTACTTTTCCAAACACTTTTGCCCTTGTTTTGGACTTTAACTTGCATGATTTGAATGGAACTAACCCGGACTGATGTTGTTTTCAGCAGAATTGCCATGGTGTTATTTATGTGCAGAAACAAAAGGTCTCGAAATGACCTGAAACTTCACGGGACAACTTTTCAGAAATAATAAAAAATCCTCGCAAAAGATGAAGGCCAGGGGGCCCACCACCTATCCACGAGGGTGGGGGCGCGCCTGCCCCCTAGGGCGCGTCCCCTACCTCGTGGGCTCCCTGGAGCTCCTCCGACCTCAACTCCAACTCTATATATTTGGTTTCGGGGAGAAAAAAATCAGAGAGAAGGATTCATTGCATTTTACGATACGGAGCCGCCTCCAAGCCCTAAAACCTCTCGGGAGGGCTGATCTGGAGTCCGTTCGGGGCTCCAGAGAGGGGAATCCGTCACCATCATCATCATCAACCATCCTCCATCACCAATTTCATGATGCTCACCGCTGTGCGTGAGTAATTCCATCGTAGGCTTGCTGGACGGTGATGGGTTGGATGAGATTTATCATGTAATCGAGTTAGTTTTGTTAGGGTTTGATCCCTAGTATCCACTATGTTCTGAGATTGATGTTGCTATGACTTTGCTATGCTTAATGCTTGTCACCAGGGCCCGAGTGCCATGATTTCAGATCTGAACCTATTATGTTTTCATCAATATATGAGAGTTCTTGATCCTATCTTGCAAGTCTATAGTCACCTATTATGTGTTATGATCGGTTAACCCCGAAGTGACAATAATCGGGATACTTACCGGTGATGACCGTAGTTTGAGGAGTTCATGTATTCACTATGTGTTAATGCTTTGGTCCGGTACTCTATTAAAAGGAGGCCTTAATATCCCTTAGTTTCCGCTAGGACCCCGCTGCCACGGGAGGGTAGGACAAAAGATGTCATGCAAGTTCTTTTCCATAAGCACGTATGACTATATTCGGAATACATGCCTACATTACATTGATGAACTGGAGCTAGTTCTGTGTCACCCTAGGTTATGACTGTTACATGATGAACCGCATCCGGCATAATTCTCCATCACCGATCCATTGCCTACGAGCTTTCCATATATTGTTCTTCGCTTATTTACTTTTTCGTTGCTATTTCTATCATCACTACAAAATACCAAAAACACTACTTTTACTGTTGTTACCTTTTGCTACCGTTACCACTACTATCATATTACTTTGCTACTAAATACTTTGCTGCAAATATTAAGTTTCCAGGTGTGGTTGAATTGACAACTCAACTGCTAATACTTGAGAATATTCTTTGGCTCCCCTTGTGTCGAATCAATAAATTTGGGTTGAATACTCTACCCTCGAAAACTGTTGCGATCCCCTATACTTGTGGGTTATCAAAACCTATGCCCCGGGTCTATTTTCCATCATATAAGTTTCCGGTCTACAATATTAGTTTCCGATTTACTATTTTTCAATCTTTTACTTTTCGATCTATAAACCAAAAATACCAAAAATATTTACTTTACCGTTTATCTATCTCTATTAGATCTCACTTTTGCAAGTAACCATGAAGGGATTGACAACCCCTTTATTGCGTTGGGTGCAAGTTGTTTGATTGTTTGTGTAGGTATTGGTGATTTGTGCGTTGTCTCCTATTGGATTGATACCTTGGTTCTCAAACTAAGGGAAATACTTATCTCTACTTTGCTGCATCACCATTTCCTCTTCAAGGGAAAAACCAACGCAAGCTCAAGAAGTAGCAGGAAGAATTTCTGGTGCCATTGCCGGGGATATCTACGCCAAGTCAAGAAATACCAAGTACCCATCATAAACTATCATATCTTGCATTACATTATTTGCCTCCCGTTTTTCTCTCCCCCACTTCTAAAATGATTTTCGAAAAGATTCTCCCTTTTATTCTCCCTTCTTTTGTTCGATCTTATGTTTGCTTGTGTTTCCATATGCCTTCTATTTTGCTTGCATCTTTTCTTGCTAAAAATCTATTGATATGGATCCACTCAAAGTTTTCTACCTGGATCATCTTCGATCCATATGTGCTCGTGTTGAAACCCCAACAAGTTTAGTTGAGGGGAAATCTTTAGATGAGCATGCTGATTTTGTGCGTCATCGTTTGTCTAAAAAGGGGAAGCTCTTATGGAATAAAATAAATTGTTTGCTATGTTATGCTTGGAATCTTTGTGAAATTTGTGATTTACTTGTTGCTCTAAGAACCCTAAAAAAGACCTTCCCTACCTATGTGAGTTTAATGATAATGAAATTTTATCTTCTTATGAAAAGGGTGTTTATATTTACTATGATATCAAACAAACTGAAGAATTTGTTGCTTTTAAGGGTGCTTATGAAGTTGCTTCTTTGATTGAAAAGTATGATATTACTCTCTACAAATCTATTTTTTTGACATACTTAATGTCTATGTCAAAGAATTTATTGAGAGAATGACCGTTGCTTTGGAAGAAAATAATGATATGCATGAATCTATAGATAGTTATGATTCCGATGATTTGATTGAAATATCCCTTGATGAACATGATGCTTTCTATTCTTGTGGCCATAGTGCCAATATTTCTAGAGATGAATTTGCTATAGTTCCTTATGTTAAACAAGAGATTATTGCTATTGCGCCCATACTTGATAGTTCCTTGAATCAAAAGCATGATTGCAATGGTGTTATTATAAATTCTATTAATGTCAATTGTGCTAATAATATGCAAAACCCTAATCTTGGGGATGCTAATTTTTCTATGTCCACAACTTGTTGCGATGATCATGATTGGGGTGATTCTTCTTATAATCTTGAAAATTTATTTAAGCCCCCTGATGAATATGAGATTGATAATAATGTTTGCAATAATACTGAAAGTGGGTTTGGAAGAGTGTCAACTTTAGATCCCACATATTTGGATAATATTCAATCTTATGAAGTTTTTGATAAAAGTGGGTTCGGAGAGGTTATGACTTTATTTTATGATAATCCCACTATTTCGGACGAGTGTCAACTTTGTATGCATGTGGATCATGTTGAGAATATTTTATGTTATAGTTATATTGTTGAATTTGATTATGATCCCACATGTAATTATTATGAGAGAGGAAAATATGGTTTTAGAAATTTTCATGTTGCTAAATTACCTCTCGTTACGTTGAGATTGCTATTATTTATTTCTTCTTCCTTGCATATGCTAGTTTTTGCTTGTCTTGATAATTTGTTTGCTTATATAATGCCTATGCACAGGAAGTATGTTAGACTTAGATGTGCTTGTCACGTGTTTTATGATGCTCTCTTTGTGCTAAAAGGCTTTAAAGAAAAGCGCTTGTTGGGAGACAACCCCAGTATATTTTCTTTATGTTTTCCAGTAAATAATTCATCTAGACTCTGGTTATATGTAGTTTTGTGTTTTAATTAGTGTTTGTGCCAAGTAAGACCTTTAGGATGGCTTACGGTGATAGTTGATTAGATCTTGCTGAAAAACAGAAACTTTTACGCTCAGGAAAACAATTCTCTTTTTTAACAGAAGCGTGATAAAATACTGATTCTTTCTGAATAGGATTAATAAACAAATTGCTTAGGTTCTCCTAATTTTTCAGAATTTTTGGAGTTACATAAGTACTCGAGAGTTACAGATTGCTACAGACTGTTCTGTTTTTGACAGATCCTATTTTCTATGTGTTGTTTGCTTATTTTGATGATTCTATGAGTATTATCGGGGGGTATGAACCATAGAAAAGTTTGAATACAGTAGATATTACACCAATATAAATAAATAATTAGTTCACAACAGTACCAAAAGTGGTGGTTTATTTTCTTATACAAACGGAGCTTATGAGATTTTCTGTTGAGTTTTGTGTTGTGAAGTTTTCAAGTTTTGGGTGAGGATTTGATGGACTATGGAATAAGGAGTGGAAAGAGCCTAAGATTGGGGATTCCCAGGGAACCCCAAGGTAATATTCAAGGAAAACCAATAGCCTAAGCTTGGGGATGCCCCGGAAGGCATCCCCTCTTTCGTCTTCATCTATCGGTAACTTTACTTGAGGCCATATTTTTATTCACCACATGATATGTGTTTTGCTTGGAGCGTCTTGTATGATTTGAGTTTTTGCTTTTTATTTTGCCACCATCATCCTTGTTGTACACACCTATTGAGAGGGACACGCATGAATCATGATTTATTAGAATACTATATGTGCTTCACTTATATCTTTTGAGCTAGGCAAATTTTGCTCTAGTGCTTCACTTATATCTTTTTAGAGCACGACGGTGGTTTTATTTTATAGAATGTATTGAACTCTCATTCTTCACTTATATTATTTTGAGAGTCTTTAAACAGCATAGTAATTTTCTTTGGTTATAAATTTAGTCCTAATATGATAGGCATCCAAGAGGGATATAATAAAAACTTTCAAATAAAGTGCGTTGAATACTATGAGAAGTTTGATTCCTTATGATTGTTTTGAGATATAGAGATGGCGATATTAGAGTCATGCTAGTGAGTAATTGTGAATTTGAGAAATACTTTTGTTAAGGTTTGTGAGTCCCATAGCATGCATGTATGGTGAACCGTTATGTAAGTAAGTTGGAGCATGATTTTTTTTGATACTCTTCCTTATGAGTGGCGGTCGGGGACGAGCGATGGTCTTTTCCTACCAATATATCCCCCTAGGAGCATGCACGTAGTACTTTGTTTCGATGACTAATAGATTTTTGCAATAAGTGTGTGAGTTCTTTATGACTAATGTTGAGTCCATGGATTATACGCACTCTCACCCTTCCATCATTGCTAGCCTCTCTAGTGCCGCGCAACTTTTGCCGGTACCTTAAACCCACCATATACCTTCCTCAAAACAGCCACCATACCTACCTATTATGGCATTTCATAGCCATTCCGAGATATATTGCCATGCAACTTTCCACCGTTCCGTTTATTATGACACGTTCCATCATTGTCATATTGCTTTGCATGCTCATGTAGTTGACATCCTATTTGTGGCAAAGCCACGAAAAAATGTGGATGTCGCCTAGAGGGGGGTGAATAGGCATTTTAAAATAATTATAGTTTAGGCTTGAACAAATGCGGAATAAACCTAGTGGTTAATTTGTCAAGCACAAAACCTAAAATGACTAGGCTCACCTATGTGCACCAACAACTTATGCTAAGCAAGATAGACAACTATGTGATAGCAAGATATATGACAAGGAACAATATAGCCATCACAAAGTAAAGTGCATAAGTAAAGGGCTCGGGTAAGAGATAAACGAGGCATGCGGAGACGACGATGTATCCGAAAGTTCACACCCTTGCGGATGCTAATCTCCATTTGGAGTGGTGTGGAGGCACAATGCTCCCCAAGAAGCCACTAGGGCCACCATAATCTCCTCATGCCCTCGCACAATGCAAGATGCCATGATTCCACTAAGTGATCCTTGAGGGCGATCGTACAAATGGCAACCCTTGGGGGCGGTCACCGAACCAATACACTTTGGCAACCCTTGGGGGCAGTCACCGGAACCCATCCAATTGCTCGGGATGATTTCCACAACCTAATTGGAGACCCCGACACTTGCCCGGAGCTTTACACCACAATGATTGAGCTCCGAACACCACCAACCATCTAGGGCGCCAAGCACCCAAGATGAACAAGCTCAAGGGTACCAAGCCCCCAAGAGTAATAAGCTTCTCAACTTGTAACTTCCATGTATCACCGTGGAGAACTCAAAATGATGCACCAAATGCAATGGCAAGGGCACATGGAGTGCCCAAGTCCTTCTCTCCCAAATCCCACCAAAGCAACTAATGCTATGGAGGAAAATGAGAGGAAGAACAAGAAGGATAACACCAAGAACTCCAAGATCTAGATCCAAGGGGTTCCCCTCACATAGAGGAGAAAGTGATTGGTGGAAATGTGGATCTAGATCTCCTCTATCTTCACCCCCCCCCCCCAAACTAGCAAGAATCCATGGAGGGATTGAGAGAAAGCAAGCTTGAAGAAGGTCAACAATGGGGGAAAAACACAAGCTCAAAGAATAAGGTTCATTGGGGAAGAAGACCCCCTTTTATAGGTGGGGGAAAATCCAACCGTTATGCTCACAGGCCGCACAGAGCGGTACTACCGCTCATGGGAGTGGTACTACCGCTAGGGCATTGGAAGCCGTTTGAAAAACAACAGCCATGAGACAAAAGGCCAGTAGAACCGCCAGAGCGGTACTACCGCTTGTCCTCACGGTACTACCACTAGGGGTAGCGGTACTACCGCTAAGGGTAGCGGTACTACTGCTTGCGAGCGGTACTAAAAAAATACATCCGTGCCTACCACCGCTGGACTTAAAACAAAATTTTGGTCTGGAGAGGAAGTAGCCACAGTAGTAGCCGCGGTAGTACCGCTCTGGAGTGGTAGTAAAAAATTACATCCCCTCCAAGCGGTAGTAGCCGCGGTAGTACCGCTGCATCCTTTTAAGGACACCAAAACAGCCACAATTTATGCAAACGGACCCCGAATTCAACGAAACCAAGTTTGTTGGAAAGCTAACGATAAGCACTAACACAATCTTGATAGAAATAACAAAAAATGAGCAAATGAAAAAAGTCCCATAAGAAAATGGTGAGAACCCTTCCTCGAATAAGACCGGTAAAACCTCCAACACCGAAAACGCAATAGAAGAAGCATATGAAATTCGTTTTCGATGTACTAGAGCTTGTCACGAAGATAACCGCAAGCTCTAAAACCTCAAAAAGAGAAAGTAAAAATAAGAATCAAGAAATATTTTGCAAGGATGCAACGGTTTGAGGTCTCGACGAATGATACGATCAAGCTACTCACTTGAGAGCCCCCCCCCTTGATAGTACAGCTATCGATCCTATAACCCGGTCTCTAAACTATCACCATGAGACCGGTAAAATAGAAAACCTATCAAGGGCAAACCTTTGCCTTGCACGAAGTCCACTTTAGCTAGATGATGACGATCTTGACTCCCTCAAGTTGGATCACCTTTCGTGATTGTGTTGGCTTGATGAAGGCTAGTTGATTCCTCCCCCTGAGGGAGTCCTGGATTAGGGGGTCTCCGGACATCCGGACTATTAGACTATGAAGATACAAGATTGAAGACTTCGTCCCGTGTCCGAATGGGGCTCTTCTTGGCATGGAAGGAAAGCTTGGAAATACGGATATGTAGATCTCCTCCCTTGTAACCGACTCTGTGTAACCCTAGCCCCCTCCGGTGTCTATATAAACCAGAGGGTTTAGTCCGTAGAACAACAATCATACCATAGGCTAGCTTCTAGGGTTTAGCCTCTATGATCTCGTGGTAGATCAACTCTTGTAATACTCATATCACCAAGATCAATCAAGCAGGACGTAGGGTATTACCTCCATCAAGAGGGCCCGAACCTGGGAAAACATCGTGTCCCCTGCCTCATGTTACCATCCGCCTTAGACGCACAGTTTGGGACCCCCTACCCGAGATCCGTCGGTTTTGACACCGACATTAGTGCTTTCATTGAGAGTTCCACTATGTCGTCACTGTAAGGCTTGATGGCTCCTTCGATCATCGGTAACGATGCTATTCAGGGTGAGGTTTTCCTCCCCGGACAGATCTTTGCATTCGGCGGCTTCGCACTGCGGGCCAACTCGCTTGGCCATCTGGAGCAGATCAAGAGCTACACCCCTGGCCATCAGGTCAGGTTCAGAAACTTAAACTACACTGCCGACATCCGCGGAGACTTGATCTTCGACGGATTCGAGCCCATGTCAGGTGCGCCGCACAATCACGACGAGCATGACGTAACTCTGCCGTCGGACAGTGTTCGGGAGATCGCATCTGCAACTACTCCGGCCCTCAATCCGGAGCAAAGTGCGCCATCCGAGGATAGGTGGATAGACCCTGCCATGGAGGCCGCACTCTCAGTGGCGATAGAGCCGAATACAAACTTCACCCCCTGCGAGAGCCTTGTTGCCGAACCATTGGATTCGTCCCCGGCCATAGGCTCTGAGCCGCCTGCGTCCGTGCCTATCGAGTCCAATTGGGCACCGATCATGGAGTTTACCTCTGCGGATATCTTTCAGCACTCGCCTTTTGGCGATGTGCTAAATTCATTAAGGTCTCTCTCCTTGTTAGGAGAACCTTGGCCAAACTATGTCCGGCTAGAAGGGGATGCGGACGACGAAGAAATACGCTGCCCACCCACCACCCACTTAGTAGCCACTGTCGACGATTTAACCGACATGCTTGATTTCGATTCCGATGACATTGACGGTATGGACGACGATGCTGGAGAGAAACAGGAACCAGTGCCCACAGAGCGCTGGACATCCACTTCATCACATGACATATACATGGTGGATACACCCAAAGAAGGCAATGGCGACAAGACATCGGATGATGACCCCTCCAAGAAGCAACCCAAGCGCCGACATCAGCGGCGCCGCTCTAAGTCTCGCCATAGCAAAAACAGCGATAGCAACGCAAGAGAAAATAACACCCAGTCGACTCCAGAGGAAACGACGACCACACTAACCCGGCGGTAGAGCACGACCAAACTGCAAACGGTGAACATAGTACGGATCCGATATCCAAACACGGCGACGCCGAGGATAAAGCTCATCAACCTCCCTCCGGGGAGGAAAACAGTCCGGACGAAGATGCACACATCATCCCAGAAAGGCACTTAGAACAAGAGAACCTCCGCAGAAGGCTTATTGCCACAACGAGGAGTCTGAAGAAGCAAAAGCAAAGGCTTAAGGCCGCACAACATACGCTCAGCAACAGATGGAACAAAGTGCTCGACAATGAAGAAAACTACGGTGGAAGTTACCACACGAAGAGCTATCCAAAGCGCAAGCTACTACCTGAATTCGACGATGAGGCCTTAGATCCCACACAGCCGAAAAATAAAACGGCCAACCGGCTGGATCAACCACCTTATGGCCGCGATAGAGCGGCTAACAAAGTCGCACATAAGTTAACACACGATCTACGTGAGGACTTGCGCTAAAAAACCCAGTATGACCAGATCCATCTATGGATCTAGGAAGCGCACTCCGGCACAAAATCAAAACCGAATACTACAACCGTCCGAACGCCATGATACATCCAAATACAGGGGTGCCGCACATCCCCTATGTTTCACCGATGAGGTGCTAGACCACGAATTTCCAAAAGGATTCAAACCAGTGAACATAGGGGCGTATGACGGGACCACAGACCCTGGGGTCTGGATTGAGGACTTTATCCTCCATATCCATATGGCTCGCGGAGACGATCTCCACGCCATCAAGTACTTGCCCCTCAAGCTTAAAGGACCAGCTCAGCACTGGCTGAAAAGCCTCCCTGAAAACTCAATTGGAAGTTTGGAGGAGCTCGAGGATGCTTTTTGGGCTAATTTTCAAGGGATCTATGTCCGACCTCCGGATGTAGATGATTTAAGTCATATAATTCAACAGCCCAGAGAGTCAGCCCGGAAGCTTTGGAACAGGTTTCTCACTAAGAAGAACCAAATCATCGACTGCCCGGACGCCGAGGCCTTAGCAGCTTTCAAGCACAACGTCCGAGATGAATGGCTCGCCAGACACCTCGGCCAAGAAAAACCGAGAACAATGGTAGCCCTGACAAGCCTCATGACCCGCTTTTGCGCGTGCGAAGATAGCTGGTTAGCCCGCAGTAGCACCAGTGACCCAAGCACATCCGAAGTCAGGGATGGCAATGGAAAACCACGATGCAGTAAAAGCAAGCGTCGAAATAAAGAAGACAGCCCAGATAATACAGCGATAAACGCCGGATTCAGGGGCTCCCGACCAGGTCAGCGGAAAAAGTCTTTCAAAGGCAACAGAGATGGACCGTCCAGCCTAAACAAGATTCTAGACAAACTATGTCAGATTCATGCGATAAACCTGCAAATCACACCCGTAGAGAATGTTGGGTCTTCAAGCAGGTCGGTAAGCTAAACGCCGAACACAAGGGGAGGGAGACACCAAGCGAAGACGAGGACAAACCTCGCCAGCAAAGCACTGGAGGACAGAAAAAATTCGCACCAGAGGTTAAAATAGTAAACATGATCCACGTGATGAAGAGGAGAAGCAAACATGCACTCTGAGACATACGTGCCATAGAGCCCGTCACCCCTAAGTTCAACCCCTAGTTGGCCTGCCCGATCACTTTTGATCACAGGGATCACCCGACAAGCATCTGGCATGAAGGATTGGCTGCCTTGGTGTTGGACCCAATAATAAATGGATACCATCTCACACGAGTCCTTATGGACGGCGGCAGTGGTCTAAATCTGATATATCAGGACACAGTCCGCGAAATGGGGATAGACCCGACAAAAATCAGCCACAGTAATACTACCTTCAAGGGAGTAATACCAGGCCCAGAGGCCCGCTCCACGGGATCTCTACTACTAGAGGTTGTATTCGGTTCTCTCGACAACTTCCGAAGCGAAAAGTTAACCTTCGATATCGCTCCATTCCGAAGCGGCTATCAAGCACTACTCGGAAGAGTGGCTTTCGCTCGTTTTAATGCAGTACCACATTACGCTTCTCTCAAGCTTAAGATGCCTGGTCCATGTGGCACCATCACAGTTAGTGGAAATATTGAGTGTTCTCTACGCGTGGAAGAACGTGCGGCGGCTTTAACAACCGAGCACTAGACGGCCTCACCAACCAGAATAAATGACAGGTCGTCAAGACCGTGGACACGGTTAGACGAGTCTGGCGCATCACCAGATATACCTGAGATTGGTTTGATGGTTAAACCCTCATAGATGGTACCAGGGGCTTCCCGCGTGTAATCAGGGCTAGTTCGGCTCAACTTGACTTATCTTGAATTTTAATGGTTTATTGATAATAACCAATTTTCTGGCACGACAACTTTCACCTAAGTTCTTCTCTTTTACAGATGACAATTGTGCTACACCCGTCCAGGACATGGCACAACGGAGACACACGCACAGACGTGCAGTAGGGACCCGCTCAAAGGTTTCTTTTCAGATTAAGACCCTGCGTGAACCTTTTTTACTGTCTCTTGTTGTTCACATCCTCCGGATACTCAATACAACCGAGAAGGATGCTAACGTTATTGGCATTTCGCCACGTCAGAATATTGCACATACCTGGACACTCGGGATTTATTATTAAGGGCATTGTTCAGCCCGGCATATGTTATAAAGACCGAATACCTTAGGGAGTGTTCGGCGTCGCGAGTTTGGCCTTATATGCATCAGCTCCGAATCATGTCTTTAGTCAAATGTTGGGTTTGCCCGGCTCCCGTGTTTTGCTACCTTACGTTCCGCTCTATCGGCTAAGGCGGCACCGGGAGAACTACTGCGATTGTGCCCAGGTTCATCCGGATGAGCACCTCAGTAGAGAAAGCCGAAAACTGACTGTCATGATAAAGCGCGAGACTGGTCAACCACTCGATGACTTAGCGGAATCTTCGGGATTCCTCCGCATTAACGAAGGACCGTTTCCTGGTCATGTACGTACGCGCCCCGTATTCGGACGAGCGCGGAAGTACCAGGGGCTATATAGTAGTCCCACCGTCAAACTCCTATGGCTAAGTGAAAGTGTTAAAGCAATATAGTTTGATTGCCTCATTTGCTGCGCTACCACCTCCTTAATGGACCAAGACATTGGATCAAGTGTGAATACGCGTTTTTGCGAACACCCCCGCATTATATGCGTGGGGGTTGAAGCCGACGACTGCAAACTTTCAGGCTATATACATATATACATAAACGGCCGCACAAGAGGCATAATAATACTTTCAGGCAAAAGTACAAACACAGCCTTTATAATTCAATAAAACATTGTTTTTACAATGGGAATACATGTCACTAGAACATAATATTCTTTGAGCACTGAGCCTCTATTGAACGAGCGCCTTCAAGGACTTCTTCAAAGTAGTGCTCGACAGACACTTGGCCTATGGCCGAACTCTAGGTTGCAATAGCGATAGCCTCCATCTCTGCCCAGTATGTCTTGACACGGGCAAGTGCCATCCGCGCACCCTCTACGCACGATGACCTCTTCGTAGCGTCGATGTGCGGCACAACACCAAGGAATTGTTGCACTAAACTAAAGTAACTATTCGGCCTTGGCCCTTCTGGCCACAGATGATCGACAAGAGACCTCATGGCAAGGCCGGACAACCTATGGAGCTCGGCCCACTCGGCCATTCGCTCATTCAACAGCAGCGGACGCACTGGAGCATGGAACTGTGACCAGAACAGCTTTTCCACTTCACGATCTTTTTGATCCTTGAAGTACTCGGCCGCATCAGCAGCACTGGCTGCCAAATCCACGTATGCGTCTGCCGAACTCCATAGTTGATCAAGAGGAGCATACTTTAGATCTCCAAACTTCATCCGCAACAAAAAGGGCTTACCAGCCGCGATATCACCAGCTTGACGCAGCTCCTCCTTCGCCGCTCTGATTTTAGAGCGGGCTTCCTTGGCTGCTACCATGGCCTTCTCCAGGTCCGTCGCCTTCGCTCAGCTTTCTTTTTCAAGAAGCTGGTAACGGTCGGTGGCATCTTTCAACTCAATGGCCATCTTGGCTATTCTTTCCTTGCTTTGGCAATGTGTGGCCTGTTCGGCCCTTAGCTCTTCGACCGCCTTTAGAGCGGCCGCGTCGCTATTCCTGGCTTGTTCCTTGGCTCGGGCAAGTTCCGCCCGAAGGGTCTCCATGGTGGCAGCTCCATCTGCAGTCACAACATATTAAAGATACTGGCATCATGCTCCTCTTACTATGTGTTGATCACCGGAGAAACCACATACCCTGTGCCTCGTCGAGCCGCTTGTTGACAAGCACGATGTCGGCATCTGCCGCATCAAGTTGCCGCTTCAGCTCGGCAAACTCACCAGTCCGGCTAGCCACCGGACCTTCAGCCACCTGCACATGAAGGCGGCCTGATTATTACCTGGGACTATGATCCTCTGTTTGCCACCGTTCTCGACGGCAACCAGAGTTTCAGGGGCTACTATCTGCATAGGGCACACCTAACGTGTGCGGTACTGCCAAAAACATACACAATTTCACGTACCTCAAAGCCTTTCAGTAGACTCATAAAAGCTTCATGCAACCTGCTTTCGGTAGATGAAATCCTCTCAATCACCGTACCCATTAGCGTACGATGTGCTTCTGAGATGGTTGCTTGCTCCAGAAGATCCTTCAGTGCGTCTGATCGCACAATGGACGGTTTCGAACTCTTTCTGTTGCTCTCTTTAGGAGCCGAATACTGAGGACTTCGGGTGGCCAAAGGATTACCCTCGGGCCCTGGCGGATCTGGAGAAACCCTCCGCGACGACACTTCAGGGTCGCCTGCCTCATGAGGCGGGGTGGCAGGGGGAGGTGTTTCGCTCTCCATCATCTCTGGAAGAAGATCCCCTGAAGACAAACTCTGTCGAGAAGGGCTACGATCCGAACTACAAGATATATGCTTCGGTTATTATCTTCATAAGTAATGTAGGATATTTTTACTATTAAGTACTTTTTGTTTACTTACAGCTCTGTAGAGGGCTGATCCCCTTGCGGGCACTGTACGGCAAGAGTACCCTCTGAGGCAGGACCCTCTGGCGAAGATTTCTTCCCCCGTTTGGAAACCTTTGTTTCCGGGTCTTCAAAGGTGGTCCTCTTCCTTCCTTGGGGAGAGGGAATTTCAGATTCTTCTCCCTGGTTATCCTCCTACGCGGAGGCACTAATTCCCCCGGTTTGGATGAATAATGAGTGAGGCCCGCTTTCAGCCTCTTTATTCCCCCCTTTATCTTCCCCTAAGGGCGCCTGATAAGGCGCCGGCTCGAGCATTCTGGCTAGTACAGGATTTGTTGAGACTTCGAGAAGGGGGGCCGAACACCTGATCATCTTCGCCTTTGTTATCCAGTCCTGGTAAAAGAGCGACTTTTCATAATGATGTTGCGATAAATAAAAAGACAGCATGTTCGGCCACGGGATTACTTACTTGGGTATCTGGGCGATTACAGCTCAGACCTGCATCCGCGGTGGTGTCCGGACACTTTATTTGTGGTCCTAAGAACAATTTGTACATCTCTTTGAGCGACATGCCGAGGAAGTGCTGAATAGTTCGCGGTCCCTCCGGGTTGAATTCCCACATACGGAGGGGTCAAAGTTTGCAAGGCGGGACCCAACGAACTAGCATGACTTCCATCACCGTGACCAGGCTGACATCTCTCTCGAGGAGATCTCGGATGCGACTCTACATTATTGGCATATCATTTACTGGCCCCCAGTCCAGCCCCTTGTTGATCCATGACGTCAGTTGTGGTAGGGGGGCGAGTGAAAGGCAGGGGCGGCTACCCACTTGGTACTCCGGGGAGCTGTGATATAAAACCACTCCCGTTGCCATAAACTGGACACCTCCGGGAAGGAACCCTCTGGCCATGGAGCGTCAGCGCTCTTGCTTATTACGGCACCTCCGCACTCTTCGTGTCGCCCCTCGATCATCTTCGGCTTCACATTGAAAGTCTTGAGCCACAGGCCGAAGTGTGGGGTAATGCAAAGGAAGGCCTCACATACAACGATGAACGACGAGATGTGAAGGAGGGAATCCGGGGCCAGGTCATGGAAATCCAGCCCATAATAAAACATGAGCCCCCTAACAAAGGGATCTAGAGTGAGGCCTAGCCCTCGGAGGAAGTGAGAGATGAATACAACGCTCTCGCCGGGTTCGGGAGTGGGAATGACCTGCCCTTGAGCAGGCAGCCTGTGCCAGATTTCGCCAGTCAAATGCCTGGCCTCTCTTAGCTTATTGATGTCTTCCTCTGTGACAGAGGAAGGTATCCACCGACCTTGAAGGTTCGATCCAGACATGGTTGAAGGTCCGAAGCGCCTGACCTGAGCCTTGGGTGTTGGAACTCAGGGCGGGGGAAGGATTAGATTGAGTACGAGAAGGACAGGCCTTGGCCTATTTATAAAGAGGGTGAATATCAATCGTCCTCCTCGTGGCCGTTTGGGACTTGCCTAAAACCGAGGAGTCATACCAACGGGCACGATTGGGTTACCCACGTCCGTATTGATGAGAATCCTGTAATAAGGGGGACACGATCTCTGCTTCGACAAGACGTGTCAAGAAAACCACCTCGCAATATGTGCAATGCTGGTTGAGAAAAACGGTTCGAATAATGACTGGGACGTGGTATGATGTCATGCTGTCAAACGTGTCAGCAGATTAGATTTGTGGAAATATTATTCTCTCTACGGTGGTATGTGGAACTTGTTTTGCAGAGCCAGACACTATCCTTGTGTTCAAAATCTTCTATGGAGTATTCGGAGGAGGAACCCGCCTTGCAATGCCGAAGGCAAATCTACGCGCCGGACTCATCGTCATTGAAGCCTGGTTCAGGGGCTACTGAGGGAGTCCTGGATTAGGGGGTCTCCGGACAGCCGGACTATATCCTTTGGCCGGACTGTTGGACTATGAAGATACAAGACTGAAGACTTCGTCCCGTGTCCGAATGGGGCTCTTCTTGGCGTGGAAGGCAAGCTTGGCAATACGGATATGTAGATCTCCTCCCTTGTAACCGACTCTGTGTAACCCTAGCCTCCTCCGGTGTCTATATAAACCGGAGGGTTTAGTCCGTAGAACAACAATCATACCACAGGCTAGCTTCTAGGGTTTAGCCTCTATGATCTCGTGGTAGATCAACTCTTGTAATACTCATATCATCAAGATCAATCAAGCAGGACGTAGGGTATTACCTCCATCAAGAGGGCCCGAACCTGGGTAAACATCGTGTCCCCTACCTCCTATTACCATCCGCCTTAGACGCACAGTTCGGAACCCCCTACCCGAGATCCGCCGGTTTTGACACCGACACACCCATACTCCACAATGGGTGAGTCACTCTTCGGCACACCTTCACAAGTACATTTTCACCACAATGGATGGCAAGCTAAAAGCATGATTTCTTCGTGATGCTCCACTTGAACTTGCACAACAAAACAACCTTGATTTGATGTCATCCTCCATGGGTTGTATGTGATCTTCCTCTTGACGCAAGCCCATGGAAGCAAACCTAACCCCACATAGAACTCTCGCAAAGACCATGGGTTAGTACACAAAGCACAATGGACAATGCTTACCAACCCGTGAGATCACTTGATCCCACTCGGTGTATCTTCTACGCTTTGTGTGATGATCAACTTGAATCACTCTCTGTACTTAGTCTTGATCAACCTTGACTCTTTCCAACTCTCTTCATTTGGATGATGTCTTGAAGGTAAACATGAATGATCACACAATCTTCTACTTCAAGACATGCTTGCAATAAGCTCAACACTCACATGACCAAACTTTGGATAATTCCTTAATAGCACCTTGGTCAACTCATAAACTCCTTGAAACCAACACATGGACTTCAAGAAATGCATATGGACAAATCCTTCAAATATAACTCAATGCAACCATTATTCCATAGAGAATGTCATCAATTACCAAAACCACACATGGGGGCACTGCATGTCCTTTCAATCTCCCCCATTTTGGTAATTGATGACAATAACTTTCAAGAGAGTTTATATAAGGAATTATTCATCACCATGCAATGCAACAACCAATAATGCATGCGTATGAGATGCAAATGTTTAGGAAAAAAACCATAGCAAGAAGAAATAACTCTCTAAACTTCTCCACAAAACTCTGTGAAACTTCTCCCCGAATGGCATTGATTGCCAAAATGGGCAAAAAGTTTAGAAGGCCAATATAAATTGTGGTCCTCCATAAATTGTGTATTTCTCAACAAGAGAGTGGAATGAAATACAGAAATCCAAAGGTAAATACTTGGAGGAAGACAAACTATATTGAGGCACAAAGATTGCTAAAGAATGATATGCCACAAAGACATAACAAAGAGAGACACAAGCAATCAAGCAATCAAAAGATACCAACTGAAACAATCCGACTATGGATCCTACGAGCCACATGGATACAAGATATTATGCTATTAGCGAAGGACTATTCTAAAGAACAAAGAGAAGCTCCCCATGATTTGTGCAATATTTAGTTTTGTATTTGGGTGCAACCTGCACAAAGTAGGATCATCACTCCCCCAAAATCAATAGAAACACACAACAAGTGCAAGTGAGCATATAGGAGACTAAGCCTAGCACTTGCAACAAACACATGGTTGAGCAAAATATGAAAGAGGCAACTTAGGAATAGGATCAACCAAAACCGATGTGTGTGAGTCAAGGCAATGCACTTGAGAAGACTAATGTACGGATGAGCATTAAGCATCAATATAGTCTTGAATGAATGAGATACACGGTGCAAGGCCTGTCATTCCCACACACAACTAGCAAATGGGTTCACAAGCTCACTAATAAGCATATAAAGAACCTATGCTTGTGACAACCTGTGGTGAAGATATAAAAGGAAGCTTCGTTAAGAGGAGGGATACCAATTGAATTGGCAAAAGCCTCATCATGACAAGCAAGAGGAAAACAATCTTCACCACAAAATAGTGCAACAAGATGCAAAGATATAAGACCCGCACTCAAGACAAATCCTTTCACGGAGCCACCTAGGAAATACAAAGGAAAGAAAGGTGGACGTGAAAGAATAAGGATATCCACTAAAGATGTAACTTCTCTCAAGTGTATAAGATTCTAGGTAGATGAAAATCATGGTGATACCAATCCACAAAGAAGGATGCACACAAGAAATGGTTACTCAAGGAAATAATAGGATACCCAAACGGAAGTCACAAAATATACTAACAAGATCTTTGCTTGAAAAGCATATAGCGCATGGCATAATATTATCTTATAGTATATAAATGAGCTTCAACCAAACAGACATGAAAGGCATCACAACTATGAACAAGAGATCATTGTTGCGATGCTTTAAGAAGGGAAACAAGTATCACAAGATGGAATGAATCTCATGCCAAGGTGCAACCTACACAAGGTTGAATGCAAGAAAAGAATGCATGAAGAGATACTTGTTACCGATATAGCATTGGAAGGATGTAGAAGAAGCCAATTGAATGTAGTAGATAGTAGTTCATCGGTCATCCTAGCTTGGCTCCATTAAGCACATGGTGACAACACCTTCCTTGTTAGTGATCCGAACATCCAATGCATCTCCAATTGTTCCTAGAACAACATCACAAACAAAATGCTACCCAAACTCATTGGGACCAAGGAGTTAGAAACACCAATACATAGGACAAACTGCACATAAATATGTGGATATATATATATGAAAGAGAATTTCATGCACATCTCATCCAAATTGAGACTTGGTGGAGTTTCCCCTATATATTGGGTCAATGAAAGAAAGCAAGCTAAATAAAATACATGAAGTAAATATGCATGCTCGAAACTTTCAAGGACCAAATCAACACACAATTGAAAAGGAACCACATAAGAAATGGAGAAATCATCACTTGTAAGAAAAGATACATCAAGGAATGAGATATCCATTGATACACGCAAAAAGAAAGATATCGAACTCCCAAAAGAGAGAATGGTTCCAAACAAACCAAGCCCTCTACAAAGTTTCATGATGGCACAAAGTACCAAAAAGAAACGGTCTGCCTTCCACCAACACACACTTGATAAGGATCACAAGGTGAGCATTCTAAGAGAAATAGGATAGCTCCCTCAAGAATTGTGCATTATAGAGAATTTGTATTTGAATACAAAATGCACAAGATGAGATCACCACTTTCACTATATCCAAAAAAACACTAGACAAGCTCAAGGAATTAACAAGATCCACAAGTGGTATGGAATACAATGGGAGTTGACACAATCCTAGGCAAGAGATAAGGCAAATAAAAGCAAAGGCCAATGAAAAGATGATCAAGAATTTCTACCACATAAATGATTACCAATTGTCAAGAGACAAGAAGTATTTGGAAATAATTCCCGGTGGTAGATAGCAAGGATATCCAACATCATCTTCACGCCAAAACACACAAGCAAATTGCAACTTGTAGAGCTAACATGCCACCTAGGGACAAGATAATTTACGATATCAATTCTAGGTGACAATATCTCAAATGTACACATTTTCTAGGCTTGTAATTTGCACATAGCACATTACTCCCCCATAATGTGATACCAAATAAAACCGCACAAGAGGCAATAAGAATCCAACAAGAGATAATTAATGGACTATTTAGAATTTGAATTTCTCATGAGAAGACATACCACATAGCGACTATATAAACTTGTAATATCAATACTAGATGTTATTCCTCATGTACACGCATTTATAGGATTGTGAGGTGTACAAGGCACATCACTCCCCCACAATGGGATATTCCATTAATCTCTCACACGAGCCACTAAGATACAAACAAGATGCACAAGGCTCAACGCATGACACACACGTAGATGATGTGCAAACCAACATAGACATACTTGATTACTCAAGATAAGCAAATTGGAGGCACAACATATACAAACTCATGCAAGGAACAAAACCAAAACATGCAAAGGGGCAAGTAACTTTCAATGTAAACAATTTAAGTACAAGTTACTTCAAGGAGGCACATTGGATATAAGGTAGGACTTGATAACCCAATTGACATGGCTTGAGACAATAGGAATGATGAAGTCCCCTTAATTCTTCATGATGTAGCCAAGTCTCCAATGCCCACCAACAACACCTATTGATCAAGTTTGAGCTAGTTGGTCCCCAACTAAGTTGGGTCCTAAGAGGTTAGTCACAATAGGCTCGGCAACCCAAATGGTTCTTTTCTTGACACCACTTTGAGTACCAAAAACTTGGCAAACACATTGCCAACCTTATCCTTCCCAAGAGAATAGACATCATCTATTAGAATAGGGTTGGATAAGGTACCATTCGTGCATGAAGAAGCTATGTGACCTTTCTCACGACATAGGTAGCAACGTCTACTCTTCACTTTCTTCTCACTTGATTTCTCGACTTGAGAAGCATTAGCTTGAGTCATCTTGGGAAGATGCCTTTCTTAAACTTGAGGTTGAGCATGAGAATGAACTTGTGGCCGCTTCCCTTGTTTCTTGTCACTACTGGCCTTCTTCTTCAATGGGCAAGATCTAATATGATGCCCTTCAATCTTGCACTTGAAGCAAATAATCTTGGCCGAATTCTTGACTTGTTTTTGGCCCTTCTTCTTGTTGATCTTGGAATTATTCTTCTTATTATTAGAGTTGAATCCAAGTCCACCTTTGTCATTGGGGGATTTTTGCACACTCAAGATAGTGTTGAGTGTGGACTTCCCTTCATGACGCTTTTCCAAGTGTTTCTTCAAAGAAGTGACTTGGGCCTTGAGCTCTTTGATTTCCTCTACATGGTTAGTATCAACACAAGTACTAGAGGGAGTATAAGCTTCATCATAGATCAAAAAGGCAAGGAAAGCAATTCATCACAAGATGTACCAATGTTATGCATAGATGAATTACGAGAACTAGCACATGGCAATATAGCATTTTGACTTGTAGTAGTGCTAGTATCCACATGAGGCTCACTAGATGTTACCTTAGTAATCATAGCCTCATGAGCTATATTTAGCACATTATGGGATACTAGAAGATCATCATGAGAGCTTGACATGACTTTCTTCCAATTTCTCATAATTGCTAGATGGCAACTCAAGTTGAGCACTTAGCTCAACATTCTCCTTCAAAATGGATGCTTCACAAGAAATAGAGTTAGTAGAACAAGCATCATCATTAAAAACAAGAGGAGAAGGCAACTTAGCAAGCTCTTTTGAATAAGAAGCTTTAAGTTGAGCATGAGACTCCGTGAGTTTGATGAGCTCACTCTTAATGACTCTAGAGCCATTTTCGAGGTGCTCAAAATCCTCAAGGAGTTTGGCATGTGTAACTTCAAGCTTATCATTTTTAGTTTTGAAATCATTGGCCACCTCAAGAGCTCAATCATGAGATTCCCTCACTCTAGATAATTCTAGAGCAAAAGTCTCCTCAAGAGATTCTTTGGTGGTTTGTTCAAGCTCAAGAGCTTGAGAGACATCCGCAATCTCATTAGCGTAATCATGCTCGTGAGCTTCCATTTTCTCAATGGTGACCTCATGCTCCTCGAGATGAGATTCCAACTCCTCAATGTATTTCTTGCCCTCAATGGCAATAGATACATAATTTCCATGAAGTTGGAACGAGCAATTTTATTCCTGTGAAGAGCTTTAAAAATAATGTCCCCATTAATTTTCAAGGAAGCAACATTATCCTTCTCTTCATCATTATCCTCATCATTATCATTAAAATCATCATCAAGAGACATATTGGGATTCAAGGGAGGAGATACCATTGAAGCCTTGGCTATAAGGCAAAAAGCAATGGACGATGATGTAGGATCCCTTGAGGCACCATTCAAGACAACATCTTGTTCCATGGAGTTTTGGGTTTCCTCTACATTGTTAGCACAACAACTCGAGGAACTATATGCATTTTTATCACGGGAACGAGATATAGCAAGCATTTCATCATGAGATTTAGTCAAGCAATTTCTACCTGATATGCAAGAACTATTAACACAAGCATGTGAAATATTTGAAGTGCTCGAAGTGTTAAAGTTCAAAGAAGAAGCATTGCAATAGGGAAGTGATGAAGGATCATCAACAATAAGCCCACTATCATCATTGCAATGAACACCACTACTCACCATATCATTACCTTGTGGCAAACCACATGTAGGTGAAGTAGAAGAAGTTGAGAAGGAAACACGGCCGGAGGTGGAGGGAGAACAATCATCCCCACCAATCTTGGAAACACCATATTTATCTTGAAGCTTTGTCCACAACTCATGAGCATCCCAGAATGGCATGAGTTGAAATATCACTACATGGCTCAAAGCATCGAAAAGCACATTAGAAGATTGAGCATTGCGATAAGAGTTTTTCTCATCCTCTAAAGATAGTCGTTGAGGATCCTTTGGAGGAGAAAAACCCATATCTACAATTTTCTCTAAATTTGGTTCCATGACCCTAAAGAGATTAAGCATGCGAATAACCCAAACATCAAAATTTGTGCCATCAAAACTAAGAGTGTCAGAGAATCCTAATCCCCTAGTCGACATCTTTACTCTCTAGGCGGTTAAGCCTAAACACGAGAGACGAAGCTCTGATACCAATTGAAAGATCGTGGATGTCGCCTAGAGGGGGTGAATAGGCATTTTAAAATAATTACTATTTAGGCTTGAACAAATGCGGAATAAACCTAGCAGTTAATTTGCCAAGCGCAAAACCTAAAAAGACTAGGCTCACCTATGTGCACCAACAACTTATGCTAAGCAAGATAGACAACTATGTGATAGCAAGATATATGACAAGGAACAATATGGCTATCACAAAGTAAAGGGCTCGGGTAAGAGATAACTGAGGCATGCAGAGACGATGATGCATCCCGAAGTTCACACCCTTACGGGTGCTAATCTCCGTTTGAAGTGGCGTGGAGGTACAATGCTCCCCAAGAAGTCACTAGGGCCACCGTAATCTCCTCACGCCCTCGCACAATGCAAGATGTCGTGAGTCCACTAATGGACCCTCGAGGGCGGTCACCGAACCCGTATAAATGGCAACCCTTGGGGGCGGTCGCCGAACCGTACACTTTGGAAACCCTTGGGGGCGGTCACCGGAACCCGTGAAATTGCTCGGGATGATTTCCACAACCTAATTGGAGACTGACGATGTCCTGGATTAGGGGGTACTCACCACGTCATCTCCCGATCTATTAGATTGGGCCGAGGACCCCCATGGTCGTATACTCATGGGCCAGTTCGAACAGCTGCCGCATACAAGGAAGATTCCACAAAGACTTGGCGATCAAGACAAGGACTTCTCCCCACCGGCGTATTCGGCTAGGACTCTTGTTAACCTAGGCCTTTGGTGCATTATATAAACCAGGGCCAGGCTAGTCGATAGAGGGATCAACTCCATATACAACAATCATACCATATGCTAGCTTCTAGGGTTTAGCCTCCTTGATCTCGTGGTAGATATATTCTTGTACTACCCATATCATCAATATTAATCAAGCAGGAGTAGGGTATTACCTCCATCAAGAGGGCCCGAACCTGGGTAAAAACATCGTGTCCCTTGTCTCCTGTTACCATCCGGCCTTGACACACAGTTCGGCACCCCCTACCCGAGATCCGCCAGTTTTGACACCGACATTGGTGCTTTCATTGAGAGTTCCACTGCGTGTTTGGCAAAAGGTCGATGGCTCGCCTGCAGAACAACTGCGACTTCGGCATCTTCGTCACCAGCTCGACTGGTCACCTTGGTTCCACCAAGGAGTGCGCCCTATCTCCGGTCGTCATGTTCGGATGAGGGCCTTCATCAACACCAACTCTGATCTCTATCAAGATCATGGAGGAATCGTCCATGGAGCTCGGGGGCCCAACGTCAACATTGCCCTCGGGCGACTGTGCTGTTTTTCCGGACAGCGAACGCGTATCCGCCGCCACCGCCTCCTCGAGTGTCGCTTTAACGATCGCTTTGGTGGAATTGTGCGGAATCGAGTCTACAACAACCCTGGAAAATTTCGTCGAGTTCCGGTGGAGGAATCTCTGGCAATCTATGATATACCGGAGCCCTGTCAAATCTGGACGGGAATCTGGACGAGTTTAGGGCGTGGTGTCTAGCTTCTAGCTCCGACGTCCTTTGGAAGATCCAACCGTTTATCGGCTGCGGAATTCCTATATCTAGCACCTCTCAAAATTTCAGCTCAATCCAACCGTCCAAACTCCGGGAACCTTCCTATTAGTGCATCACTTTTCGGATCTGTTTTCTGCACGAAAACGAATTCGACCCGAGTTCGTCTTTTTTATGAACAGGATTTCGGACATCCCTTTTGAAGGAAGTTTTGTATGGGGTATTGTGTTTTGTTTCCGAACACATCCCACTAACTTTAAGATCTTTTGAACATGATCTTCAACATCATGCTGGTGTCAAACCAGTCCGGCAATATTGCTCCGCGGTTACCGACCTGCGCTAGACACGTCGTCACTTTGTTGAGCCGAGCTCAACTTCTTCGGATCATCATCTCGGCAAGCCGAACAAGAGTCCGGCATCGCGAAGGATAAATCATCACCAACATCGCCGCCCCACGGATTACACGGAGCGGGCATACTGGCATCACCGCACGGTCGCTTCATCAAGCCGGCATCGACCATGTCACGACCTGCATCGACAGGGCCGCACTATTGCTTCTTCAAGCTGGTGTCCATCACGCCAAACTACTTTGACTCATCGGCTGACATCGAGGCTTCAACATCTCGGCTGGACCGGGGGATTCGCCATCTCTTCATCAACCTACTCCGGACACTTCGGCGTGACTAGCTGACCAGCTCCGTCACGTTAGCTGGGCCGAGGGCTTTGCCTCGGCGACTCAACCTTTACCAGCATTGCCATGCCGTCGTTTTATCGTCCATCAGGCAATGGGTGTGCGGAGCGAGTCCCAATTTTGGGAATCACCTTCCTTCGGATTGCTACAACAAATAAACCAGGTGCTATTAATCCCAGTATTTTTTGCTTGTTTGGGTTTATTTTTCCCAAGGAATTATTACTCTAGTTTGTCCATGATATGTACACAGGTCTATCAAATGGTGACCGCATTAACGACGGTCGCGTGGTGGTTCGATCAGTTTCCATACATAGTCCGACGAACGCCGCATCCGGAGCTCGGACCGACCTGTGAATTCAGGCTTTGCCACGCCTTTACTACATCACGCCGACGCCCTGCATCGACATTGACTTCGGCGCCAGGCCATATTTCTTCTATTCCTCACTTTGCATAAATTAATTATTATGCAACATTTTTTTTAATTATCATTATTACTATTATCTCCGGTTTGCACTATTTTTTGTGCACAGGAAAATGATCCGGGGACTTCGGCGTCACTTTGCCGGTCTGCATTGACCGTGCTATGTCACCACTTCGGCGTGTCGAGCTCTCCACTCCACCACCTCGGGACCAGCTTGGGGGATGGAACCTTGCCCCGCATCAAGCTCGGACCGCGTCATCAATACCGCACACATTAACCAGCTAAGTCGCTTTCATGCTCAAAGCTTTAATTTCTAACTTGTGTTCGGTTCGACCAAGCATTATACTTTTTTGGAAAAAAGTTGCTTATAAAAAAATTTCCTTGTCCAAACTTTGTTTGTGACACATAAATTCAAATACTCCATTTACTTGGGGGCTTCCTTTATGAAGCTTTTCCTGTTGCATATGATTATACTTGTACGGCTTCGTTCCTTGTTCGTGTATTACGCCACAATATGCACCATATTGACTTAAGCAATTTGAAAGATGGGTTGCCTTGCTCCTGTGTTTACCCCTACGTTCCCGATTGTTCAGCTAGGGAGTAAAGGGAGCACCTCTGCGATTGTCACGATCGGGTCACCCGAGCCGGACCTCAGACTGGGTGAAGCCGAAAGCTAGCGCTCTTATAGTTATTCAATGATGGTCGGCACACAATGGAACTCATGAGTACAAAAAATCTATTGCACAAGTCTCATAATAACAATGAGCACCGAAGAAAGGTATCGGTGGGGGTACTATTTTATTCGAAGATGCTTCTTACACTTCACGGTAATATAGCATAAGTTCCCTGAGCGTGCTTTGTTTGTTACAGCCTTATGGCCTGATTGCCTGGTTATTGGAAACACCGTCGATATTCTCGACCGATGGAGTACATAACACTTTTTGGTCCTTGACCGAAGAGGGAGAAGCTGACGGTCGGTTAAGACGCGTTTAAAGTTCGGTTGAACATAGATATGATATAAGTACTTCGGTACATGCAATCATTCTTCTACCCAAGTCACTTGGGGGCTCTTAAGTTTATTTGAGCTGCTTTATAATAAGTGTTCTTCTTCTTAGTCATTGCAAAGTTTTATTATTATTATTTATCACTCCTTTTTTTGACACGAGTGTGCGGTCACTAGCCGGGGGGCCTAATTTCTCTCTCAAAGCCGCTAGAGTTTAGTTTGCTAAACTGGCCTGATGAGAAGTACTCCGCCCTCGGGATAGGAGGTTGAAGCCGTAGGCTGACCCGCTCGAAGTCTTGAGATAGGATATATCATGTTAAAGCACGACAGAAGCACTTCTTTTTTCTAAGACCAACTTTTGGATTGGCACCGAACACTTGATATTGTTCGGACGTCATGTTTTTACTGACGTTTCTTGGTTTTCCAAGCTTTTTGGCACTTTTAAACTATTTGTGCTTTTCCAGCATTAGCCTCGCAGTGCAATGCCGGACACCTTTAGGGATTCGGCAAAAACATTCTCAGATATTGCTATATATGCATCGGTTTTGAATTGTGTCTTCGGTCAATAGTTGGGTTGCCCGGCTCCTGCACTTGCTTCCTACGTTACGTTTTGTTCGGCTAGGCGTGCAAAGGGAGAACCACTGCGATTGTGCTTCCAGCTCACATGGTTAAGCACCTCAGTGGAGAAAGCCCAAAACTGACTTTCACAAATAAGAGTAAACTGGTCAGCGATTCGATGACTATGTTAAATGATGGGTCGTTCATAACATTGGCCGAAGTGTTTACGGCTTGACCCCGACTGTCGCCGAACACTACCAGGGGCTATTAACTGGCCTCCCAAACAAAATCCTCGATATTATGCTCTTACATTAGAGCTGAGGCTGCATGATCATGCTTAGCATGACAACCCAAAGAAAGGAACCGATAGCGGGACTATTTTCTTTGGAAGACATTTTCTTATGTTAAACAGTAATATAACATCTCTCTGCGTACCTTTGTTCATAAAACCGTATGGCCAGATTGCCTTGTTTGTCATAAATCTTTGCCCTCATAAAGCCTTTATAAAGTAGGACAAACACTCCTCGGCTACTAGCCGAGGAGGTGGAAGCCGATGGTCGGTCAACAAAGTTTTGTACAATGTGGATCCAAGCATTAATGACGTAAAGTACTTGGATACATAGAGTCATTACACATAATTTGTGATTTTACTATGGATATCGATCCTTAATTCGGCCACCCGTGCCCGCATTAAGGCTCGGGGGCTACTGGGCTTCGACCTTATTATTTACAAATATTAAAGGGGCACATCGATCCCCTGATCTGGTGTTGCCACCCGACCAGTGTCTCGGGGGCTACTGCATTGCTTGTTCAATGCAGAAAATTTTAAGTGCAATACAGTTGCCGAGGAGATTTTGATCCTCAGGTTGGTCGGCCGCACCCAACCTGAGTCTCGAGGACTAAGCACGCCGCTTTTTGTGTCCCGAAGTATTCTTCCGAGCTAGGACTTGATCATCAGGCCGATTTTGCAAATCAACCTGAGTCTCAGCGGCTACTGGGATCAGCGGTCTTACGTCATCCTTCAGGTGCATCTCGGGTTTTAGACCGATACACACCTTGATGGCTACTGGCCATATATCTCGGCAGTGAATAAATTGCAATAATAAAAAATATTGACAAAAAATCGGCCCACAGTCAGGGTGGTGCACCACCTCGAAAGCAGTCCGGCATAAAGCTCGGGCGCTAGTGGCTGGCTCCATAGAGGGCATTTCCAGCATTAAGCTCGGCTAAACTCCTTCAACTTTTTT
Source organism: Triticum urartu (assembly GCF_003073215.2). Classification (NCBI taxonomy): domain Eukaryota; kingdom Viridiplantae; phylum Streptophyta; class Magnoliopsida; order Poales; family Poaceae; genus Triticum; species Triticum urartu. Next base: position 517,131,752 of record NC_053024.1, read on the forward strand.
GAACCAAGGTGATATGACACCTCGAATATAGTCCGGCGTTGGAGCTGGGACACTGTCCGGCGTTGGAGCTCAGATATAGTCCAGCGTTGGAGCTCGGATACATAGTTCGGCATTGGAGCTCGGATACATTCCGGCGTTAGAGCTGGGAAGCGGTCCAGCGTTGGTGCTCGGCTACAAAAGATACCTCGAATGCATTCCGGCGTTGGAGCTCGGACGCAAGAGGACGCTGCCGCCCGGGAACAATTTCAAACCCGAGGTGTGGCATAAAAATAACAAGGCATTGATAAAGGCCAGAAACTTAAAGGGGCTCCTCGGATACCAGACGTGTAAACTCGCCGAATGCATTTTGGCGATCCTCAAGATCGAAGATGAGAAGATTTGTTGAACCAGTTTTCAAGACCGTCAACCAAAGATGAAGAACAGTTCGGAAGAATCGAGGAGCATCCCTAACTTGAAGACTGGTTCAGGGGGCTACTGACGGTGTCCTGGACTAGGGGGTACTCACCACGTCATCTCCCGATCTATTAGATTGGGCCGAGGACCCCCATGGCCGTATACTCATGGGCCAGTTCGGACAGCTGCCGCATACAAGGAAGATTCCACAAAGACTTGGCGATCAAGACAAGGACTTCTCCCCACCGGCGTATTCGGCTAGGACTCTTGTTAACCTAGGCCTCTGGTGCATTATATAAACCAGGGCCAGGCTAGTCGATAGAGGGATCAACTCCATATACAACAATCATACCATAGGCTAGCTTCTAGGGTTTAGCCTCCTTGATCTCGTGGTAGATCTACTCTTGTACTACCCATATCATCAATATTAATCAAGCAGGAGTAGGGTATTACCTCCATCGAGAGGGCCCGAACCTGGGTAAAAACATCGTGTCCCTTGTCTCCTGTTACCATCCGGCCTTGACGCACAGTTCGGGACCCCCTACCCGAGATCCGCCGGTTTTGACACCGACAATCCTGACGCTTGCCCGGAGCTTTACACCACAATGATTGAGCTCCAAACACCACCAACCGTCTAGGGCGCCCAAGCACCCAAGATGAACAAGCTCAAGGGTACCAAGCACCCAAGAATAATAAGCTTCTCAAATTGTAACTTCCACGTATCACCGTGGAGAACTCAAATCGATGCACCAAATGCAATGGCAAGGGCACACGGAGTGCCCAAGTCCTTGTCTCCCAAATCCCACCAAAGCAACTAATGCTAGAGAGGAAAATGAGAGGAAGAACAAGAAGGAGAACACCAAGAACTCCAAGATCTAGATCCAAGGGGTTCCCCTCACATAGAGGAGAAAGTGATTGGTGGAAATGTGGATCTAGATCTCCTCTCTCCCCCCCCCAAAAAAACTAGCAAGAATCCATGGAGGGATTGAGAGAAAGCAAGCTCAAAGAAGGTCAAAATGGGGGAAGAACACAAGGTCAAAGGATAAGGTTCATTGGGGAAGAAGACACTACAAAAAAAAGACACTTCCATGATGATACATGTTTGTCACAGTAGGTCATGTTTTCTGTCATGCATGTACATCCATGACGATTTTATGATAGAATCAAGATAGTCATACCTGTGCTGTCGTAGAAGTGTTCCATGACATTACCAAAAGTATCATCACAGAAGTGTCCACTTCCATGATGATAAATCGCGCGTCACAGAAGTGCTTTCGTCAAGGGTGACCGACACGTGGCATCCACCGTAACGGGTCGCCGTTAAGCTATTGGGTCTGGTTTTGGTTTCGGTAACCCGTTAACAGCCCGGACCAATGGGAAATTTCCACGTGTAAAATTCCGATTGGTCGGAGGAAACATGTGTCAGCTCGTCAGTGGGTCAGATAGGCGCCTATGATATGTCAACACGTGCGACGGCCCACCACCGGCCCATTTAGCTTACAAAGGCCGGCCAGTTTGACTTGGTCAAAACTTAGCAGGCTGGCCCATGAAAAGTCTGTTAACAGTCTCTTCGCAAATAGCCCATTTTATGGCCCGGTAAGTCATGGCCCGTTAGGGCCTACCCGAAATCGGCCCAACAATGTCATGTGGGCCGTCGAATATAACACCAGCCCGTTTCACTTTCGGCCCATGTATGGCCTACGATGTCTTTCGGCCCATATGAGGCCTTCGTATCTTTAGGCCCTTTAAAGGCGCACGGTGACTCTAGCCCAGAATGAATTGTAAATTTCTTTGTACCCGTTAAGGGCCCATGATTCACATGGTTCCAGCCCGTGTTAGCTTTCGGCCTACTGATGGCCCATACGTTCTTGGGCTCCTTTCCGGCCCTCGATTACTTCCAGCCCATTACTGGCATGTTCCCCTAATGGGCCAAATTCGGCCCGTGGCAAGAATCGGCCCATTCCTGGCTTGTTAACCCGTTGCGCCGTTTCCAGCCCGTCCTATATTCTGGCCCATTAATGACCCGTTATGCCTGTGACAGAATTAAGCCTTTACTGTCCTCTAGCCTGTTAATGACCCCTTATCGTGCTGGGCCAATACCAATTACGCCTGTTTACGGCCCATGTAGACCCATTTATCTGATGGCCCGAGGCCCACCAATTCTACGGCCGTGTTGGAGGCCCATTTAAAGACGGCCCGTAGGAGGCCCATGGATCCTACGGCCCATGGCAGGGTCATGGTTACCATGGTCCGTATATGGCCCATGGTTGTTGCGGCCACTAGCAAACCCGGGAAAACGAAGACTAGGAAATAAATAAGCCCAAAACTATCACTAGGCTATTAAGGCGATTGCACTGATTACATCCAATGGGCATCAAAGATCGCCACCAGTGCAAATATAGGGAACACCCTACACTATAAAAAAATGGCTTGCTGTTTTCTTCAGCCGGTGGCTGCACGTTAAGAACAAATTTTGTATCGCAACAAACCAAATTACAACTATAAAAAAAAGGTTGGCATAAAAGTTAACAGTCTGGCAGATAAATGCACCACCAGAAGTTCAGAAGCTCATTTCATTTGACCTGATTATTACGTTTTCATGTTGCATTGTTCGATGGAGCACCATAACCTTCGCCTTTATTTCTCCTAGGCTCCTGAACAACATAGCAAATGTCTGATAGTCTAGTTTCAAAACCATGCATATCTTGACGACATCGAACAATGTTTGTCCGTGTTTCACAAAGGGTCTTTATTAGGGAACGGACTTGTGTCTGGAGCACAGGTATAACATTGTTTTCAGCTTGAATATCTTGATCATGAGGCAGTTTGGACGAGATTGTCTTAACAACCTACCCAGTATTACGCACGAACATGCTTTTGGCACTGTTAGTGGACAGGTACTGACCCACTACAGCAAGAGCTGACATTGCGGTTATAGTTGCCTCGCCACCTTCAGAAGGTGGTGGTTTGCCGGGGTTTCTGATCCACGGGCACCTATGGGACCGGCGGACCGGGTCCCTTTTGGTTCGGCGGGGGGCGGAGGTTGCGCAAAGAGCAGATCAAGGCGAAGCACGCGAGCGGTTGGTCGTGCGAGGAGTAAATCGAGGCGAAGCACGCGAGCGATTTACCCAGGTTCGGGCCGCACGGATGCGTAAAACCCTACTCCTGCTTTGTGGTTTGGTATTGATTTCTAGCTCGGGAGCGAGACCGAGCGTGAGTGTGTGGAATTGCTGAACCTCTCGAAGGCTCTCAAAATGGCCGACCCCTCTCTACGTTGCCCCGGGCCTCCTTTTATATGCTCAAGGGGTTACCGACATAGGGCAACGGAGGGCAAAAGTGGAAAGGGTGCCGTGGGTAGGCACAGCTAGGTGCTGTAGTAGGCACAGCTAGCGGCTACAGTGTTATCATACCTAACCCTGACGGCAGGGGACAAGGGCATTAAATGCCCGTCTGTGTCGCCTAGACAACACCGAAAGGGACGGCTAGGGACGCCACCGTCCTGCCACGATGGTTGTCTTGTCAGTGCCTGCGTGCCACCGCACGCCCCTAGCTACACAGCCTCCTGCCACGTGCGCTTGGGAGGGGCCCCAGAGCGACACGTGGGTGGATGTGCTAGAGCGCGGGCGTGGAGTGGGGGCTTGCCGCGGCAAGCGCCTTGCCGCGGCCGTCGACTTGTCGCTTCCGGGAGCTTGTCGCTCACCGGGCCTTGTCGGGGCGCGTAGCGCGCCGCGGCAAGTTCCTTGGAACGCCTTGGATGGCCTTCCCGGCAAGCGCCTCTTGCCGGGGCCTTGGGATGCTTCTGATGGCCTTCCCGGCGAGCTCCTCTCGCCGGGGTCTTGCCTTCTTCCCGGCAAGCTCCTCTTGCCGGGGTCTTGTCTTGAGTACTTTGTTCTTGAATGGTCTTCAAAGGGACCACGGGGAATCTTGGCGGTGACCTGGCAGGCCTTGCCGCGGGACGCTGCGACTGCCCGTGCACAAGTTCGGGGTACTAAGGGTACCCCTACTTTAGTACACCGACAGGAGCCCCCGGGCCTGGGCCAGACACGGTGCCGAGCGCTGTTGGGCCAGGCCCAAAACAGTGCACGGGCACGCGTGGCCTGGGTCACGCCGTATATTTCTCCGCTTCCATCGCGCACGCCCGGAATGGCACACGTCAAACGCGGCGTCATGGGTGGCGTGGGCGGCGCGCGCGCGGCTAAGCCCCGCGAGCATGCGTCAAGCCATGATGAAGGGGAACGGCCCACGCCCTCTTCTTCAAACGGAGGTAGGCGTGGGGGCACGGCGCATTTACTGGACGGGGCCGGTGCGCGGTTCTCGAAGCGCCCACTCCCCGAGATTACGGGGTAGGGCGAGGTCGCCCCATCCGTTGCCTCAGTTCTGCATCCCCGCCACGCGGCTCCCATGCACTTGGGATCACGGATGGTGGGAGCGGGAACCTGGGCCGTTGCGAGCAGAGGTGGCGGGTCGGCCCGCCTCCCTGCTCCTCCCGTACCTTGATTCGCCGAGCGGGGCGGCTGGGCTCCCACTTCGCTCCTTTATAAGGAGCGGGAAGGGAGCACTAAAGCCGGCACCCTCTCGTCTCCTCCTTTCTTCAGCTTCTGCTCCCCTTTCTCTCATTCGCCATGGAGAAAGGGAATCCTGGGCCTTCATCGGTGGCGGCGAGGGTCGCCGCCAGACAGTGCACCCTCCCCTCTTCCTCGCTCGTGGTGGCAGGGCCAGCCATAAGGGGAAGAGGGAGGGGGCGAGGTCGTGGACGAGGTCGAGGCGCTCGGGGAAGAGGCGGATGGGGCGACGCGCCAGCTTCGCCCCCGCCGGCGGCTCCTCCCCCCGCGGCGGTCCATATAGGGGACAACCCTTGCGAGTTCTTCGTCAAGCTGCACCGTGCGCCTCGTCGTCGCCTCCGGCTTCCAGCTCCGTTCGCGAGCGCGATGGAGTCGGACCCGCCCGAAACTCTGAGATTACACATGAGGGGCTGTGGGATCAGCGGCACGCGAGTCCGCGTGGTGTTCCCAGCCCCTAACGTGATGTATCTCGAGCGAGGGTGGAAGACGTTCGCCCGCATCCACAGCCTGATGGAGGGGTTCACCCTCCATTTTAAGCTGGTGGAGGGCGATCTCCTCTCCGTCAAGGCCTTCGGGTGCTTCGGCACCCGGGCGAAGTGTTGTGTGGACAGCTCCTCCGATAGCGAAGGCTCCTCCTCGAGCGAGAGTGACGAGGAGGAGAGCGGCAGTGATGGTGAGGGTGGCGGGTGGCAGGACGGCGGCTCCGACTAGGTGTCGGGCGCCGTCTCGCGCGGCACCGGCGACCCCTTCACCCGCGCCGCTGGCTTCTTGAACTCCCCGGGGGCGTCTCCTTGGGCGGCTGGCGTAGGGAGGCCGCGGAAGGGGAAGAGGGCTGGCGACAAGGCCGTCAGGTCGGAGTACGAGGGCGTGGTGCCCTCGACAGCGCGCTGACGTCCTGCCGCCCCTCCTTCGCACCCTTCTCCCGGCGTTGCCATCACCGTCCGGCCCCCGGGATGTTCTCTTGGTGTCTTCTGGCACCTGTAGCTCGCCTTGGCGCCCCTTTCCCCTTTTCGCCTCCTTGACCTACCTCCTGAAGAGAGGGACAGGAAAGGGATTACGGGCACCTTATCTTTTTAATTGTAAGCCTTCGGGCCTTAGTTGTATCTAGAACTTGTAATCCTCTCTTCATGTTTTTCATCCTCTATGGACTGTACCTGTATGGGATGTTTTTTTTAATTAAAAGGGGATGTTTGCCGGGTTGTTTGCCTCGCGGGTTGAACCCACGCCAAGGAACAAATCCTTGGTATCTCTCGGACAGGCATTCCATTCCCCGACAATAAGCCCCGTCGCCTTCCCACGTCGCTCGACCTTCCTCACGCCTTTGACGGAGGCGGGAACGAGGTGGGTTCGGCCTCCTCGTTTCATCCCCTTGCTGTCGCGGCTATGACCAAACTTGGCCCCGGGAACGCGCTCCAGGGCCTAGAGTCGGGGGAGCACGGCAGTTTCCAGGAAGAAACGCGGTTTCGCATTCCCCAGTCCATAAGAGGATGCATGAAGAGGGATGAAAGACTTATCTGATTTGCAGCCCCCGGCAACTCTGGCTTGCCGGGGGTGACATCTTGGCATTCGCAGCCCCCGGCGTTCTTGCCGGGGCCCGGGTGCCAGTGCGCCCTTCTTCTCCTTTTCGTCTCCAGGTGGTCTGGCCAGGACGTGCGAGCCCTGCGAACGAAGGAAAAGCAAAGGGACGGACACTCGACCTCTAAGCTAGGGGTTAGCCACTGTTAGGGACTATCGACCCTAGCCTAGGACGAGACTCAACCTAGCATGCATGCTATAACCCCGGGGTATGCAGCGCTTCATTTCTGGTGCTTAGGGTCTGTGCCTGGCTCTGTACAAAGGATTACATGCAACAGCGGCAAGACTTGTACAGAAAGGTGGTTGCCGGGCGGGGCCCGACAACCGTGCCTTACGGGTAAAACTTACGAAGATGCTCGATGTTCCAGGAGTTGCTCACTGGCGTGCCATCTTCGGTCTCCAGGCGGACAGCGCCAGGCCTGGTGACTCATTTCACCCGGTAAGGGCCTTCCCACTTCGGCGTCGACTTGTTTGGATCTTGGCCGACTGAACACGCCGAAGAACAAGGTCGCCTTCCTCGAAGCTTCTGGCACGGGCTGGGAGCGACGGCTCGCACACCGGCCTGAAGACGATCTTCCTCAAGGAGCAGCGCGTCATCTTGCCGCAGCAGCTCTAGCTTCAAGCTCATCATGAGCGAGCACTCGAGGTGACCCGTATACAAGTTCCGTGAGGATATCTGTTTCTGCGCCAGGGTCTGCGCCTGGCTCTGTACAAAGGATTACATGCAGCAGCGGCAAGACTTGTACAGAGAGGTGGGTGCCGGACGGGGTCCGACAACCACGCCTTATGGGTAAAACTTGCGAAGATGCTCAATGTTCCAGGAGTTGCTCACTGGAATACCATCTTCGGTCTCCAGGCGGACAGCGCCAGGCCTGGTGACTCGTCTCACCCGGTAAGGGCCTTCCCACTTAGGTGTCAACTTGTTGGAATTCTTGGCGGACTGAGCGCGCCGAAGAACAAGGTCGCCTTCCTCGAGACTCCTGGCATTGACTCTTCGGTTGTGGTAGCGGCGCAGAGCTTGCTGGTAGCGAGCAGCTCGCACAGCAGCCTGGAGACGATCTTCCTCAAGGAGCAGCGCGTCATCTTGCCGCAGCCGCTCTTGCTCAAGCTCATCGTAAGCGAGCACTCGAGGTGACCCGTATACGAGTTCCGTGGGGGTAACTGCCTCTGCTCCATAGACTAGAGCAAAGGGTGTCTGTCCAGTGGCTCGATTTGGCGTCGTTCTGATCGACCAAAGAACCACTGGTAGCTCCTCGATCCAGTTTCTTCCGCACTTGTGCAGCCTGTCGAAAGTTCTGGTCTTGAGCCCGCGCAGCACCTCGGCGTTTGCCCTTTCCGCTTGACTGTTGCTTCTTGGGTGAGCAACAGAAGCGAAGCAGACCTTGGTGCCGAGATCTTAGATGTACTGCATGAAGGCGTGGCTCGTAAATTGTGTGCCGTTGTCAGTGATTATCCGGTTAGGGATCCCGAAGCGGCAGACAATCGCCCTGAAGAACTTGACGGCTGACTGTGCGGTCACCTTCCTCACTGGTTCCACCTCCGGCCACTTTGTGAACTTGTCGATTGCGACGTACAAGTACTCAAAGCCCCCGACAGCTCGGGGGAAGGGGCCGAGGATGTCGAGCCCCCATACCGAAAATGGCCAGGATAAAGGGATCGTCTGGAGAGCTTGAGCTGGCTGGTGTATCTGCTTGGAATGGAACTGGCACGCTTCACACTTGGTTACTTGTGCAGTTGCATCCTGGAGGGCTGTTGGCCAGAAGAATCCTTGCCGGAATGCTTTGCCGACAAGTGCTCTTGCACCAATGTGGTGGCCACATATGCCTCCGTGTATCTCTGCCAACAGCTTCTGTCCGTCTTCCCGGGGAATGCACCTCAATTTCACACCGTTGAGTCTTCTTCTGTATAGTGTCTTGTCGACGAACTGGTACATACTTGACTGTCGGGCTACTCTTTCGGCTTCTTCTTGCTCTTCGGGAAGTTCTCCTGTCTGAAGGAAACGGACAATCTGCTGCGCCCATGTTGGAGCCTGTGGCTCGACAACAAGGACTAAAGGCAACTCTGCTGCCGCGGGAACATCCGCTTCGACGGCGAGAAGCTGTGTCTCTGCCGGAGCTTGACGTTCCGCGACAAGCTTGCCGGGAGCTTCAGCTTCAACGGAACAAACCCTAGGGTTTGCCGGAGCATCTGGCTCCCCGGCGCTCTTGGCGTTGATCTTGGAGATTGCTGCGGGAATATCCGCTTCTATGGCGAGAAGCTGTGTCTCTGCCGGAGCGTGACATTCCGCGGCAAGCTTGCCGGGAGCTTTTGCTTCAACGGAACAAGCCCTAGGGCTTGCCGGAGCAGACTGCTCCTCAGCGCCTTCGGTGTTGATCTTGGGGACCTTCTTGGCGGCGGCTTCGGGAAGCTCTGCCGGCAGGTAGTCACCAGGAATCAACTTCCTCTTCTTGCTTTGTCCAGTTGATGGTGTCACGGACGGTTGAGTCAGCTTGAGCACAAAGGTCCCTGGTTCCACAGGTAACTTAAGTGCGGCGCATTTCGACAGGCCATCTGCAATGGCGTTCTGAGATCTCGGAACGTGCTCCATTTGTAGGCCGTCAAAGCGCTCTTCTAGCTTTCTCACTTCGTCGACGTAAGCTTCCATCAACGGACTCTGATAATTCTTGTTTACTTGGCGGACGACAAGCTGTGAGTCACCCCTGACAATGAGCTTCTTGATCCCAAGGTCTGCCGCGATCCTGAGGCCGGCAAGCAATCCCTCATACTCTGCAGTATTGTTTGTTGCTTGCTCCTTGGGAAAGTGCATCTGGACTATGTACTTGAGGTGCTCTCCGGTGGGCGCGATAAGCAGCACGCCAGCGCCGGCGCCTTGCAGCGAGAAGGCACCGTCAAAGTACATCAGCCACTCTTTGCTCGCTTCTTTGTCGGGGATGCTCGTCTCTGGAATTTCTTCGTCCGGAGTTGGCGTCCATTCCGCTATGAATTCTGCCAATGCTCTGCTCTGGATAGTTGAAGTGCTTTCAAACTTGAGACCAAAGCTTGACAGTTCCAGTGCCCACTCAACAATCCTGCCTGTCGCTTCTGGATTCTGCAGTATCCTCTTCAGCGGAAAGCGAGTGACAACTGTGATCTCATGTGCTTGGAAGTAATGGCGCAGCTTTCTCGAGGCCATGAGAAGGCCGAAAAGCAATTTCTGCACACCAGAGTACCTTGACCTAGCACCCTGCAGGAGGGAACTAACAAAGTAAACTGGGCGCTGCACCATTTTCTTCCGCGTCTCCTCATGCATCTGCGCAGATCCATCTTTGTCGGGGCCAGAGCTTGTCGGGGAAGCCCCCTGCTTGTCGCCGGATGCGTTTGCCGCGGTTGCTGGCTCGTCATCTGCCTCCCTCTCTGCTACCAACGCAGCACTAACCACTTGATTGGTTGCCGCTATGTACAGCAGCAACTTCTCTTGCGGCTTAGGCGCGACAAGTATTGGAGGGGAGGACAGGTATTTCTTCAGGTCTTGCAGCGCAGCCTCTGCTTCCGGAGTCCATTTCATTGGACCTGCCCTTTTCAATAGTTTGAAAAATGGCAGGGCGCGCTCAGCAGACCGAGAAATAAACCTGCTGAGAGCAGCCACGCAACCGGCAAGTCTCTGTACATCCTTGACGCGCTTTGGTGCTTCGATTTGCTCAATGGCCCTGATCTTGTCGGGGTTGGCTTCAATTCCCCGCTGAGACATGAAGAACCCGAGAAGCTTGCCGGAGGGAACTCCAAACACACACTTCTCTGGGTTGAGCTTGAGGCTGATCTTGCGCAGATTTGCGAAGGTCTCGTCCAAGTCTTGGATCAGGGTTGCTCTGTCCTTGCTCTTGACCACTATATCATCCATGTAGGCTTCCACATTTCTGTGTATTTGTGGCTCAAGAGCAATATGTACTACTCTTGCAAATGTTGAACCAGCATTTTTTAATCCGAAAGGCATCCGTACAAAGCAGTACGTGCCACATGGAGTAATAAATGCGGTCTTCTCTTCATCCTCCTCTGCCATGAAAATCCGATGATACCCGGAGTAGGCATCAAGAAATGAAAGCAAATCACATCCAGCTGTGGAGTCAACAATCTGGTCAATGCGCGGCAAAGGAAATGGGTCTTTTGGACAAGCTTTGTAAACATCGGTGAAATCGATGCAAAGCCTCCATTTCCCGTTTGCCTTGCGCACGACTACAGGATTGGCCAACCACGTGGGATGGAGCACTCCTCTGACGAGGCCTGCTGCTTCCAGTTTCTTGATTTCCTCCGCAATGAATTCTTGGCGCTCCACCGCCTGCTTCCGGACTTTCTGCTTGACAGGCCGCGCATGAGGACAAACGGCAAGGTGGTGCTCAATCACTTTCCTGGGAACACCGGGGATGTCAGACGGTTGCCATGCAAACACGTCAACATTCGCCCGCAGGAAAGCAACGAGCGCGCTTTCCTATTTAGGGTCAAGCGTGGCACTGATGGTGAAGGTACCACCAGTGCCATCCTCCTTGGCGGACACCTTCTTCGTCTCTGGCGGAGCTGCCATCGTCTTCTTGTGCTTGCCGGTGGAGCTCGATGGTGCGTCCTCGACGGCAGCGCAGCACTCTGAAGAGGCGCGCTTGCCGGAGTGGGCATCAGAGCTTTCGCCGGACTTGGTCTTCTTGTCGGTGGGGCTCGATGGTGCGTCCTCGACGGCAGCGCAGCACTCCTAAGAGGCGCGCTTGCCGGAGTGGGCATCAGAGCTCTTGCCGGACTTGGTCTTCTTGCCCCCGGGAGCTTCAGCGGCAAGTGGATGGCGATCTGCCGTGGCTGCTGCTTCCCGGTAGATCTTGTCGGCACAGATAAGCGCATCCTTCCTGTCGCCAGGGACAGAGATGACGCTTATCGGGCCTGGTATCTTCAGTATGTTGTATGCATGATGAGAGGCCGCCATGAACTTGGCGAGTGCTGGACGGCCAAGTATCCCGTTGTAAGGCAACGGGATATCAGCAACGTCGAACTTGACCCTCTCAGTCCTGAAGTTCAGCTCGCTGCCGAATGTTACCGGCAGCGTGACCTTCCCTTTCGGCTTGCTCCTTCCCGGACTGATTCCTTGGAATGTGCCGGTCTCTTCGAGCTCGCTGTCAGGGATCTGGAGTTTTCGGAGCATAGCGGAGGAGATCAGGTTTAAGCCGGCCCCGCCGTCAACTAGCATCTTGGTGACCTTGAGGTTGCGGATAGTTGGTGAAACCAACATCGGCAGACACCCGACCGCGGTTGTGCGATCAGGGTGGTCCTCAATGTCAAAGATGATAGGCGTGCTGGACCACTTCAGAAGCTTGCGCGATTCGATGGGTGGTTCCGCTGCATTGACTTCCCGCACCCACTGTTTGAGTTGGCGGTGCGAGGTATGCAGGGAAGCACCCCCGTCAACGCACAAGACCTCTGTGGCTTTCGGAAACTCCTGCTCACTGGTCTCAACGTCATCCATGTCTTCGTCCTCACCGTCATCTTCGTCGTCGTCGCGACCGCGGGGAGGTCTGTCTCCTTGCCGCTGCTTGGCCTTGCCGCGGCGTCCTTCCTGGCCGACGCGCTTCTGTCCAGGTTTCTCAGCACCTCCTTGGGCTCTCTCCCTGTCGCACCACTCGTACTCAGCCCTCTGTTGCTGGACGAGCTGCTCGACCTTCTTGCAGCTCTGGAGGTCATGGCCCTTGGTGCGGTGAATCTTGCAGTATTGCTTGCCGGAGCCGTCCCGCTTGTCGGCGACCGCCACAGCCTGACAGTTGGTGCACGCGGCAACTTCCTTGCCGGAGCTACCAACTGTAGCCTTCGTGGCGTCACCTTCATTGCCGGACTGCTCAACGACCAGCACCTCGTTGTTCTGCTTCTTCCTGTTGTTGCGCCGCCGGCTTCTTTTTGCCGGGGCGGCATCCTCACTGTCCGATCCTCCTGCTCCAGTGCTTTCTCCGGGGAATTTCCTCCCCTCCACAGCGCGTGCACACCTGTCGGCCAGGGCATAAAGCTTGCTGACGTCCCGAATCTTGCACATCGCCAACTCCTCCCGCATCCTGCGGTTACGCACGTTCTGATGGAACGCGCTGATTACCGCAGCAGGGTGGATATTTGGGATGTTGTGGTGTACACGGCTGAACCTCTGGATGTACTGGCGCAGGGGCTCTCCTTCCTTCTGGACGAGCAGATGAAGATCGCTCTCTTGGCCATGAGGTTTGTGGCTGCCTATGAAGGCGCCAACAAACTGACGGCACAGCTCAGCCCAGGAGGATATGGAGTTGTCCGGCAAGTGCATGAGCCAGGACCTGACGTTGGGCCTGAGTACCAACGGGAAGTAGTTGGCAAGGATCTTGTCGTCCCGTCCCCCAGCAGCCTGCACCGCGATGGTGTAGATGCTGAGGAACTCCGACGGATGCAACTTGCCGTCGTACTTCTCCGGTACATCTGGCTTGAAGTTCTTGGTACTGGGCCACTGGACTTGCCGCAGCTCACGAGTGAACGCAGGGCAACCTACCGGGTACGGCAAGTCGCCTGGTTCCCCTGGCGCATGCATGTCAACAGAGGGCCCAACGCTGGTCTGATTGACGTCGCGCTTCTCTCCGGCGCTCGATGCGAGTACGAGCGTCTTCCCGCTGTTGTTCTTGAAGAACTTGGCGCTGATCGCGACGAGCTCGGGGATCAGACGACGCGGTGGAGTCGCTGTCGAGGTGGATCTGGCGAGTAGGTGATCTTGGCCTTCGGGGTAGGGAGTGCACAGTAGTTGCACCCCCACTAGTCTTGTCTCCACCGGTTCGCGCCTGGCTGACTCGCTGCGGCTGCAACGTGCTCGGCTGCCGAGGAGTGTCGCCGTTGGCGAAGCCGATGAGACTCTGGATAGTGGCCCTCCAGTCGTCGATCTTGTCCGCCGCTGGAGGGTAGTCTAGGAGCAGCTGAGCTCGCGCCAGAGCTTCTGCTACGGTGGCGGGCGGCGGTAGCGAACGGTGCGAGGAGCGGGATATGCTCGGACTCCTAACCACGTTAGAAGGAGCAGTATCCCGTCCAGGCGACCGTGTCTCGCTCACGCCAGCAGGTTGACGTGCATGGTGGTCCGGAGCGCTCCGAGATCCACCAGCGCGATCCGGATCCAGCGAGCGCATGGTACCGTGAGTACCATGACGCTGCCGGTCCCGCGCCTCCTGAGATGGGCGCGGTGCATGCACGGACGCCGAGGTCTTGGAGTGCGCCCGGTCGTTGTGGGAGCCGGCCACGCCGCCGATGGGCAGCGCCGCCTTGCCCTGGGACCTGGCAGCACCGTGAGTTCCCTCGTCGATGCGTGCCCTTCCGCCGGCGCCTGCCCCACCATCCGTTTGCTCCGGCGGTGGGTGGCTCGGCGCAGACGGAGCAGCTGCCTCCGAAACTTTCTTCTTCGGCGGCATGTTGATGAAGAAGATGAAGATCTAGACCGCGAGAACGCCGGATCTGATGTTGATGAAGATGAAAAAGATCTAGCTCGCAAGAACGCCGGATCTGATTCACACAACTTCGATGACACCTACCTGGTGCGCCAGAGATGCCGGGGTTTCTGATCCACGGGCACCTATGGGACCGGCGGACCGGGTCCCTTTTGGTTCGGTGGGGGGCGGAGGTTGCGCAAAGAGCAGATCGAGGCGAAGCACGCGAGCGGTTGGTCGTGCGAGGAGTAAATCGAGGCGAAGCACGCGAGCGATTTACCCAGGTTCGGGCCGCACGGATGCGTAAAACCCTACTCCTGCTTTGTGGTTTGGTATTGATTTCTAGCTCGGGAGCGAGACCGAGCATGAGTGTGTGGAATTGCTGAACCTCTCGAAGGCTCTCAAAATGGCCGACCCCTCTCTACGTTGCCCCGGGCCTCCTTTTATATGCTCAAGGGGTTACCGACATAGGGCAACGGAGGGCAAAAGTGGAAAGGGTGCCGTGGGTAGGCACAGCTAGCGGCTACAGTGTTATCACACCTAACCCTGACGGCAGGGGACAAGGGCATTAAATGCCCGTCTGTGTCGCCTAGACAGCACTGAAAGGGACCGCTAGGGATGCCACCGTCCTGCCACGATGGTTGTCTTGTCAGCGCCTGCGTGCCACCGCACGCCCCTAGCTACACAGCCTCCTGCCACATGCGCTTGGGAGGGGCCCCAGAGCGACACGTGGGTGGATGTGCTGGAGCGTGGGCTTGGAGTGGGGGCTTGCCGCGGCAAGCGCCTTGCCGCGGCCGTCGACTTGTCGCTTCCGGGAGCTTGTCGCTCACCGGGCCTTGTCGGGGCGCGTAGCGCGCCGCGGCAAGTTCCTTGGAACGCCTTGGATGGCCTTCCCGGCAAGCGCCTCTTGCCGGGGCCTTGGGATGCTTCTGATGGCCTTCCCGGCGAGCTCCTCTCGCCGGGGTCTTGCCTTCTTCCCGGCAAGCTCCTCTTGCCGGGGTCTTGTCTTGAGTACTTTGTTCTTGAATGGTCTTCAAAGGGACCACGGGGAATCTTGGCGGTGACCTGGCAGGCCTTGCCGCGGGACGCTGCGACTGCCCGTGCACAAGTTCGGGGTACTAAGGGTACCCCTACTTTAGTACACCGACACGGTTCCACCATTTTTTCCATAGCTTGCTGAAAACTTGAGTTTTTACATTAGTACCAGAACATAAGATATTAAGGAGGCATAAAAACCAAACAAAATAGCTTTGGTCTATATACATAACTTATTCTGGTGAACCCATGTAAAATATTAGTTGTATTTTACTGCAAAGTAAATAATAAAACCAGGTTCCAAACATATGACCATGTACCATGGCTAATGTATTGTCTATTTCTTCACATTGTATTGACAGCTAAGGATAAAGAGACAAAGTTTATAATACGGTAAGCATAATATGACATCATTCATATCACAAAACAACTGAGAACAGACAAACAGGCAATTGTAACGTTGTGTGGGCAAGTCCAGCACAGAACTAGATTACAGGTCAAGATCGAAGGAACATCACTCCTCTCTTTTAAACCTTGTAAGGTGCAATGATATGCTAAGACAATTGTGTATAAAATTGAAAAGAGTAATAGACATTGGCTGCAAACCATGAAGTTCAAGGCACGAGTCAGAGTAAGTAGTAGTTAAAAGGCATGAGGATTAAGGACTTACAACAGCGGCTTTGACTAGTGTAGTCATGCCCTTCGTCTTGCTGGTGTGACAGTCCTTGAAGATTTCCACAGCATCTGGTTCAGGTACTTTTTGGTCCTTGCGGGCTTTCCTCTACATTTGGAACAAGTCAATATAGATCTGATAATATGGTACATCGTAAAGAGATCTAATTACAAGAGCCTTGCAGTGTGCAATATAGCTACGAGATCCTGTCGTGTGTTGGAATTTCACTTTCGTACGGTCGACCTTGTTCTTTGAACATTTCACCTACTGGAAGGTAGATTTGTGTGGCACATGCGTAAATAGGACTTCAACATGTGATCTGATCACATATATATAATGTACATGATACTTCGGATCAGACCAGTGTTTAACGAGGTCTCTCCAGTCTTCATCCGATATATTTTCCACTGGAGATGTTTGGGCAAGTTCACTGTTAGCCTTGCCTTCAAAGTGAGTTTTCCTCAAGTTATACCAATACTGTCACAGAGCAGACTTGAAAACATGGGTGCAAGCTTGTTTGGTTGCATCATCTTGGCTATCCAACTTGAACCTCATCTGTTGAAAATTATGGGAATCTCATTATCAGCAACCTGGAAAGTATTGGATAGAGCAAGACGATATTACTAATTTCCATGCATAACCATACTTCCAGATAAATGGTCGAGGAAGGTGTTGAACTGGGTTTCGTGTTTGTCATTCCTATACTGAATCCATGTTGGGAGGATATGTACATGACACCTAACAGCAACCGCTGCCTCTAATACTAACTTGGCTGACTCTATAGCATCACGTGGCCTTTTTAAACCTGCCTCAAAACGGATCTCCATTCTTCCTCCTCTAGATTTAGGTAACCTATCGAGCATTATCCCTGATGTTTGTTTCCTCTTGCGACTAGGTGCTAGTCCAACAACAAACATAGGAAGTGTTAGTGTACATCAAACTGTGAGACTACATACAAAGAAGCATGCAATTGTAACTTGGGTCCAGCAACTACCTTCTTGTTGTTGAAGCTCACAAAGTTCATCTGATCTTGCTAACTCATCTTGTGTCAAGAGTGCTTCGGAAGTAGTGGCAAGGGAGCTTGGGAACGTGCTGCTAACTGAGTTGACCAATGAGTAAATCATGCAGCTAGTGGTACTATGGAAGGTGTTGCAACAACTAGGGATGTCTCTCCTTGTTTGGTGGCAGCTATTTGTTTCTGTTTGGCTTGTTCTGCAGCTCGTGTAGCACGGGATACCCTGTCGGTACAATTTTCCGCTAGACTTTGACCTTCTATTGCACCATCAGTACCAGCAGAATCTGCAGGATTCTTTCGCTTCCCTTTCCCTGTCGTTCTGTCTTGATTCCTCTTTCTATGTGCCATGTTAAGTCAAGCCGACAAGACAAACGAATAAAAATTTAGTTCTTCAGAACAAATTGATGCATGATACAGACAAACTGGACTTTGATGTTAGACAACAACATGATAGGAGGATGTAATATGTATGAAAAACAGGACGACATGAGATAACCAGAACTATGATGTGTAAACTAAGCAGAAGACATTTCACTAAATTAGAAGCAATGTAATGGAAGGTAGACACCATATGAAAGATGCTACAAATATCGCTCTGCCAAGTTAACAGTGTCTCATCATAAATGCCGTTTAAACCAATGTGAAGCAATACAAGAAATAAATCATATGCAAGATGCAAACAACATCACATTACCAAGTTAAAGGTCTCTCATCATTAGTGTCATTGCATATTCACGGCATTGCATATTCATAGCTTATGGTGTGTAAACTAAGGAGAAGGCATTTCAACAAATTAGAAGCAATGAAAGCTAGACACCATATGAAAGATGCAACGAATATCACTCTACCAAGTTAAAATTGTCTCGTCATAAGTGCCATTTCAAAAAATTAGAAGTAGTACAAGCTAGAAAAGAATGCGAGATGTAACCTATATCATACACCCAAGTCAAATGTGTCTTATGATAAGTGATTGTTGCAGGTTACACAACAGTAGTACTTTGATGTAAGAACATGGTGTGATAGACAGATATTGTATGTTCTAGAAACAGGAACGCGTGTCTTATTCACAAGTATAATGTGTAAAGTAAGCAGATGAAATTCAACAAAATTAGAAGCGATACAAGCTAGACATCATACATAACATGCAACCACATATAACAGTGCCAAGTTAGAGGGAGCACCTGTGATGGTGCACTAGGGGGGACGTGCTCATCATCAACACAACTACGTTGAGTGTCTATGCATGTGTTGTCTTGGAAATCATCTTGGGGGATGGAGGAGTAGAATCTGTAGAGGCCCTCCGTTTGGAAGGAGCACCATCATCCGCTGCCTTGCTAACTTCCTTCCACTTTATTTATTTTGAATTGTCAAGTAAAATCGACAAGAAAAAGCAACAAAATTCACTCTTCAGAACTCATTCATGCATGATACTGACAATCACTACTTTGATGTAAGGCAAACACATGATTCCAGGATTAGGGGTGGAATTGGGCCTGGGGAAACTGGGGCTATAGCCCCAGGCTTGGCCCAACTGGTAGGTATATATTTAGTAGATTTTTTTACATTTGTAGACTTACAAAGCCCAGCCCCAGGTGTCCAAGCACAGCCCACATAAGTTCCTAGTTCCCAGCCCAACTAAGTTGTCCTACGGGCTTGGTTGGAAGAAAAAGTAGACACCTGTGCCACGACTCCACGTTGGTTTTGGTAGTAACGATTCATCAGGAATCAATCATCCAACGTCTCGCCTGATATCTCGCCTGATCGATCAAATATCTCTCGTTCACAGCTGCACCGCCTCAGCTGCGATGCATCAGCCGCCCGCCGTTTCCCACGAGAACGGAGACCGGCGTCCCATGCCCAAGCGGCTGGCACTCGCCGCTCGAAGCACGGGTCATCTCGCCTCGTTCGAGCAGGAGCAGCCCTTCCAGGCTCCAGCCCTTTTTATTCCTTTTCATCTTCACAATCGGCTAGACTAACAGCAAGACAGGTAATCTTCAGTTTGCTGTATCTGTCATCTAATTTTCCCTAGTCTCTTTCTATTAGGTGAAAATCAACGAGTTTTGTGACATTCAATTGAATTACTTTAATCACTTCTGTTTCATTGTTATTTTTTAACAGCAAAAAAATCCAAGATGAAGAGGATACGGACAATTGAATCTTTTTTTCAGTCAACATCTGGCCAACCTGCAACCAACACCAATGATTCGCCTAGTGACAATGCATGTGTGGAGCTTAATCCAGATGACATTAATACCGACCCGGCCTCCGAAAACTAATTGAGGAGTTGCATGTGAGTGTGAGAGATGCTGCTAGAATGGAGTATTTGGCCATGGGACCCTGCCAACCAACAAGACATGTCTATGAACAAGAAAGAAGAGGGAAACAAAAGAGAGGCTTTCATGAAGAGTGGTACAAGTCACATGATTGGTTGGAATATAGTGTTGCTAAAAAAGCCGCCTTTTGTTTTCATTGTTTTCTCTTTAAGCAACCAAGAGCTGAAAACTATGGAATAGAAGCATATACAAAGAAAGGTTTTAGTAATTGGAAAAATGCTACTGCATCTTTTGAGACTCATGTTGGCAATGTTAATAGTGCTCATAATAGATCTAGAAGACATTGTAAAGCTTTTCAAAACCCAAGGCAAAATGTTGAACAAGTATGGGCTGGTTCAGATAAGAAGAAGGAGGAAGAGTATTTGGGTCGTCTCACTATTATGTTAAGTGTTGTGAGGTTCCTTTCATTGCAAGCTCTTGCTTTTCGTGGACATGATGAGTCAGCTAACTCAAATAATAAGGGGAAATTTCTTAGATATGGTGCAATGGTATAAAAAGAAGGATGAAAATGCTGCCAAGTTGTTAGATTGCGCTCCTGGAAATAATTTGTTGACTTCTGGAGAAATACAAAAGCAGTTGTGTAAAGCTTGTGGAGAAGAGACTATGAAAGCCATTGTGAAGGATATTGGGGATAAAAAAATCGTTGTCCTTGTTGATGAGGCTCGAGATGCATCTATCAAGGAGCAAATGGCTGTGGCCTTGAGGTTTGTATGTCATGAATTCAAATTTTTATTGCTTCTTTGTTATGAAGTATGTTTGTATTAAGTTTGTTTCTTATCTCATCTAGGTATTTGAACAATCAGGGGGAAGTGATTGAGAGGTTTCTTTCGATTAAACATGTTGCCGACACACTACTAGGAAAAGGCCTACTAGTGGCGCACCAGTTTTGCCTACTAATGGCGCACTACTGGTGCGCCACTAGTACCACGCCACTAGTATTATATACTAATGGCGCACCACTGGTGCGCCATTAGTATCTGGTATACTAATGGCGCACCACGCCGTGTGCCATTAGTATAGACCAACATGCGCCATTAGTATGCCTCCCAGGGGGACATATTTACCCATGTGCTTTGGCATACTAATGGCGCACTATGGGGTGATGCGCCATTAGTATCCTTTGGCATACTTATGGCGCACTGTGTAGTGATGCGCCATTAGTATCCTTTGGCATACTAATGGCGCACTTTGAGGTGATGCGCCATTAGTATGAATATTAGGGTTTTTTTACTTTTCTGATTTTTGCACAGGTTGCAAAATATATTATTGGATAGAATATAGACAGCACCACACAGCAACAGCAGATTCATCGAATACAATAGAAGATTAGTCTCTGAATACAATTCCTCGTATTAGTCTCCGAATTCACAAGACCGAACAAAGATAGAACACTACAAGTCTCGAGACCGCGAGTAGCGAGTTTGTCTTCACATTACAAGTCGATATCGATCATCTAAACTACCATCACATAGAAGAGAGCTTCGGTCATCACGATGAGCATCATCGCGATGAAACTGGTCTTCATCCGGTTCCTCCAACGCTCCCTCCTCTCTCCCGCTAGATAGCGGGTGTATCTAGATTCCGCCTCCGCCTTAGTGGTGTACCCTTTGTAACTATTACCGCTGAAATGGTGAACCTGTCTCCGACACTCCTCCCAGTCGTCGTAGACTCCGGGAACCTTACCCTTGTACACGACATACGACGACATCTCTATGCACAAGCCAAACAACAGACAATACATAAGCAATATATAAGTATGCAACAAAAGGATCGGAAGAGAAAAGCAAGACATTAATAGCACAATTCATGGTCCTACTAATAAATAGCATCGATTACATCTAAGTTGAACGATTTTCCAAACCAAAGAGACATACAATTCATTAAAGTTTAATTACAACATGAGCCAATCAATGGTTCAGAACTACACATAGCATCACTACTTTCGACTCGACTCATGGGACCGGAGCATGGATGAAGCCGCCGTCTGTCGTGATGGTCATGAAATCGTGGGCGTTGTCAGCCTGCATTTGTAGCGCTGTGTCTATCTCACTGTTGGACGGTTGATATCTGAGGTAGAACTACCCCGAGGTATGAAGGACATCTTGATGGATGATTTCTGCAAACTCCGACTGGATGCGAAAGAATTCTTGTCTGATGTCCGCGTCCTGGATTGCCGAAAAGCTCGCGGCCCAATCTTTGAGATTATCTGGTAGCAGAAGGTGATGATGGTCCCGTAGGATCGCCCGCATTTGATGGAGGGCATAGTAGGCATCCTTCTAACCGCCAGGCGGCTGCTTGACGCAACAGAACTTAGTATTGTGGGTGAACACGTGCCTGCCGTACCTACAAACTGGCCTGGTGAAGGTGCCTCCAGATTTGGCGTAGCCGGGGAGAACATCATCAAGAACTTTCTTGATATTTGTGTAGTCTATCTTGGAGTCAGGGTTCGGGTCGAAATACGTGGCCATGGAATATTTCGGGCTTAATAGGATGAGTGTGCAATGTGTGTCACTGCACAGAACACGGAATGTTAGAAAAAAAGAACGATCGAAATCTAAGAAGTCATATGTTACGGGGCGGTTAGGGGATGACTTAATCGGGAAAGTAAGGCACGAGGAAGTTATCCTTATCTGGGTTTGCCAGAATGACGCCTTCGGGGTATGAACTCGTGACTTGGTGGTCCCCAGCGCTGCCTAATAGCTTGGCACGCATGTAGAAGGGGTCGACTATCACGATGTCCGGGGTCTTGTCTCTAATGATCCGCATCTCTATACTCAGCGAAAACAGCCGAACGAAGGTGTAGTGCAGCGGATGACGGTTAAACATAGCAAAGATGTCATCAAATTGTAGGACGATCGTACCCCCGATGGCGCCATCCACAAAGCCTTTGCCCTCTGGCACCTTGGCCATGAAAACCGGGTATGCCACATCATTCTCTCTGAGATGCCGCTTCTCCAAAGAAAGAACACTGTCATGCAGACTCTGCATAGCACCGGTTGCAGCGTTGAGCATATTTGTCGGTAGCATCGCCCTACCCGCCACATGCACCCTCCTCGAGATATCCTTAGGTGAAGGTGGCCCGTCCTAAGCATGGATCGTACTCGGTGCCGGCTGGCTCGCACCGGCGCCCTTTTGAGTTTTTCGTTCCCGTCCCTTCTTCTTGATCTGCTGTAATGGGACCGAGTTCTGCTCACAGACCGCCTTCTTGAGCGTGTTGGGGCTGATAATATTTCGCACCTCAACTATCTGAGGCTTGGTGAAGGCGGCAGCTGGAGGCGTCTCCTGAGAACTGAACGCCAGACGACGCCTGTTGCAATTGGGTTTCTCCGTCGTACCAGCTAGATCGCGGTCGTCTTGGTTGGGTTCTTGAGAAGGAGGCCCGCAGAACTCGTCACCGTACCCATGTTCGGCAAAGTACTTCTCGACGTTGGTTAATGTACCGCCATCGTTGTCATCGTCGTCCGGATCCTGTGTCATATGCATGTCCGGATCCTGTGCCATAGGGATGTACGGCATGTCCGGTAGCGTTGCGGTGTTCTTGCCATGGCTTGGTGCCGGCACACCTGGCGGTCTTGTCTGTGGGGTGGTGTCCCCCGCCCCCAAACGAATCTGGCTCTTCAGCCAAAGCAAGGGCCAGGTTACGCAGGCACTGAGGGTCATCTCATCATCTTCGTCGGCCCCAGCGGGTCGAATCAGAGGTAACAGCTCATCGCAGCCTGGCAGCACCCGAACCAGTTCAACCCTATACACTATGGGTGGCATTTGATTACCGTGGAACACGGGGTTGCCCGGTTGAACGATTCTGCCCTTGGCGACATCGACCAACTCGCCGCCCACGAAGTGCAGGAGAGTGCAAGGAACGTCGGCGGTAGCCTGCGAAAACATGTAGGGCGTCAGGGATGCCCAGTCAAAGGCAAGGAGATGAAGTCATCGGCCGAGAGGCTTAGTTACCGTGATGCCATCGAGCTCGGCTAATGTCGAGGCACCGCCAACGGCGGGCGTGCAACTAATGGAGGGGCCGCTTGCTGGTGAGGTGCCGACCGGCGTACACCCGGGTGCATTAAGCTCCAATGCCCGTGCCGGCGCCGGAGACATGAATACCGCCTCCGTCGGAGACACCAATGGCGCCGCCGGAGACACCAATGGCGCCGCCTGCGCATTGTGCGAGTTGCTGGTCGTGAAGCTGGGAACCGGGGGAGGCCCCTGTTCGGCCGCCCGCAATCCACGTCGTCGGCCCATGAATCAACGTAGGCACCATGGCGTTGAGCATCGTTCCCAGTTGTTGTTGCACTTGCTCTTGGAAAATCTCCGGAATCCGCGCCACTTGTGCCTTGAGTGCTTCAACCTCGTGCGTCAGGCTTTCCGAGCTGGTCTTTTTCTCCTTTCGCCCACCAGCGGTATAGTATGACGACCATTTTGTGGACAAGCCTTTGCCGGCCACACGACTAGCTGACGTTGGGTTACTGAGCTTATCCTTGTTTTTCATTACGTTCAACGCCCTATTTAAAGGGGTGTCGAAAGGGGAGCTCTGAGACAACCCCGCGCTACTGCTTTCATTGTCCTACAGAAGGAACGTGAACCATTTAGAAATATTGGGGATTAATTAGAATGCAACCATATGGAGCTAATTACGCGGGGGTGTATTCCTTACCAAAATAAGCTCAAGTGCCCTGGTCTTCGGATCCGTGGTAATCTCCTTTGTTACCGGGTCCTCCTTGTACCGGGCCCTGAGAAAGTTCCTGGTCTACTTGTCACGGTATTTCTCGAAGCGGGGCGGTAGGCCTTGCTCGGCACGCTCTGCGTCCTCCGTGTCCCATATAGGCTCCGCCACTCTGTAACCGCCGGGACCGAGTTGGTGGACCCCTAAGTTCAACCGCCGCATTTCTTTCCCCCACTGACTTGATTCGGAGGTTGCGCTGCTCTCGCACTTGATCTTGAACTCCTTGTAGTCATCTTCGCTCATCAAAGGATATTTCGCCTTGATCTTCTCATAACTAGCACCTTTTTCAATCATTGCCTTCACCGTGCTTCTCCAAGTATACAGGTCCGTGCTCATCCTCATGAGGGTGGCATTGTTCACTTTATTCCCTGAGAGGCGTGTGTTTGCAAAGTCAGCGGGGAACTTGTATCGCTCGTGCAGTTCGTGAAAAGGAGGCTGCGCAAATTCCCTCGGTCATTATGCCTTAGGTTCTCGGTGTTGATCGAGACGGTGCTCCGGAGAATGCACCTGAGCTGAATCGAGTACCCCTTGACTACTTCTTTGGGCGCCGTCAGATGCCCGTCGGAGTTCACTTCAGTAAATTCCTCCTTGACGGTGCCGAGCACGCTCGGGCACTGGTCCTTCCGTTGCCTCTTTGGTTGGCTGCCATCTGTGCGTGCGCCGCCATCATTAGTGGTGGCATCCTCGGCGGCACCATCAGTGGTGTCATCCCCGATGCCACTAGGGGTTGTGTAGTCAGGATTGGTGTCTTCCGCTGCATCCTCATAGTGGTGAGGTTCTTCCTCCAACTCCTGGGACAGCTCCCAGAATTGCTTGCTGCCCGAACCGCCGGCCTCATCGTTGTGGGCCATGTTTCGCTCTAAATAGGAAAAAAGTTTGGTCAAAAAGTTGGTTATTGTCAAGGAACAAGATCATGGTCTCATCATTTAGGGTTTGTCGACACCGAGGCATCCTAAAAGCTAAGCTTTTATCATTTAGGGTTTGTCGACGCCGAGGCACCCTAAAAGCCTAAGCGTACATCATTTAGGTTCTCATCACGACACCGAGGCACCCTAAAAGCCAAGGTTTCATCATTTAGGGTTTTTCGACGCCGAGGCACCCTAAATGCTAAGTTAAGTTTTCATCATTTAGGGTTTATCGATGCCGAGGCACCCAAGGTTGGGCCTAATCACTTGGCTCTATTGCCACCTATGTTGGGTTTATCATCTAGGGTTTATCGATGCTAAGGAGAATTCTAAGTTGGGCCTAATCACTTGGCTCTATTGCCACCTATGGTTTAATGCAGCAAGAATGGCGGGGCAGTTGATCCTACTTAACTAAGTACTAAGATACCCCGGCCCATGCATTAGTCGCAAGTACCCCATATGTCCTATTTTTAGCAAAGTCATGCTAAAATTCACGGAAAATTTCAGCATGACCTTTGCTGAAAATAGGACATATGGAGTACCCGAATTTGCCGGAACAGAAGTTAATTGACATTCCGAAAAACTCAAGGGCCTCTCGGGGTACCTGCAAAATCATTATCCCCGCGTAATGAAGTCGCCAATGGGTCATTTCAGAAGATCACAAGTAGCATCATCACAAGTACAACATCATCACAAGTACAGCAACAGCAGCAGTGAATACAGGCATAACAGCAGCAGTAGGTTTATTCTTCTTCTTCATAAACATTAATTCTAGATGCCATAATCAGATCAAAATTTCAAACCACACACTTACTTTCAACTATAAACAAAACTGACTTGCTGTTAATGAATAGTGGCCAAAGATATATAAACAAAACTGACTTGCTGTTAGGTGGTGAAATTAAATGCCTTCATATCCCAGAGGGATGTTTTTCCGTTTTATATTTTGTATTCAAGTAAAACAAACTCCGACCATAGAAGCAGAAATGCCACACAAACTCCAACTACCTACTGTTATCTTGGATAGCCACTATGATATATCAGAATCACAAATCATGGATCAACAAAAGCATACCCCACATACCTACGCTCAGCTTGTGTTCAAGAAATAAATATACAATCCACTAAATAACATCAGGACAAAACAAGTGTTAGCTACTGATACGTCTCCAATGTATCTATAATTTTTGATTGCTCCATGCTATATTATCTACTGTTTTGGACTATATTGGGCTTTATTTTCCACTTTTATATTATTTTTGGGACTAACCTATTAACCGGAGGCCCAGCCCAGAATTGTTGTTTTTTGCCTATTTCAGTGTTTCGGATAAACAGAATATCAAACGGAGTCCAAACGGAATAAAATCTTCGGAAACGTGATTTTATCACCGAACATGATCCAGGAGACTTGGACCCTACTGCAAGGGATTAAAGAGGAGGTCATGAGGGTGGGGGGCGCCCCCCCCCCCCTAGGGCGCGCCCCCCTGCCTCGTGGGCCCCTCGGTGCTCCACCGACGTACTCCTTCCTCCTATATATACACACGTACCCCCAAACAATCAGAACAGGAGCCAAAAACCTAATTCCACCGCCGCAACTTTCTGTATCCACGAGATCCCATCTTGGGGCCTGTTCCGGAGCTCTGCCGGAAGAGGGTCGTCATCACGGAGGGCTTCTACATCATCCTAGCCCCTCTGATGAAGTGTGAGTAGTTTACCTCAGACCTTCAAGTCCATAGTTAGTAGCTAGATGGCTTCTTCTCTCTCTTTGAATATCAATACAAAGTTCTCCCCCTCTCTTGTGGAGATCTATTCGATGTAATCTTCTTTTGGCGGTGTGTTTGTTGAGACCGATGAATTGTGGGTTTATGATCAAGTCTATCTATGAATAATATTTGAATCTTCTCTGAATTCTTTTATGTATGATTGGTTATCTTTGCAAGTCTCTTTGAATTATCCGTTTGGTTTGGCCAACTAGATTGGTAGTTCTTGCCATGGGAGAAGTGCTTAGCTTTGGGTTCGATCTTGCAGTGTCCTTACCCAGTGACAGAAGGGGCAGCAAGGCACGTATTGCATCATTGCCATCGAGGATAACAAGATGGGGTTTATTTCATATTGCATGAATTATCTCTCTACATCATGTCATCTTGCTTAAGGCGTTACTCTGTTTTTAACTTAATACTCTAGATGCATGCTGGATAGAGGTCGATGAGTGGAGTAATAGTAGTAGATGCAGAATCATTTCGATCTACTTGTCACGGACGTGATGCCTATATACATGATCATGCCTAGATATTCTCATAATTATGCTCAATTCTATCAATTGCTCAACAGTAATTTGTTCACCCACCGTAGAATACTTATGCTCTTGAGAGAAGCCACTAGTGAAACCTATGGCCCTTGGGTCTATTCTCATCATATCAATCTCCATCACTTTTATATTGTTTTGCTATTTACTTTGCCTTTACTTTTTTACTTTGCATCTTTATATCAAAAATACAAAAATATTCTATCTATCAGATCTCACTCTCGTAAGTGACCGTGAAGGGCTTGACAACCCCTAATCGCGTTGGTTGCGAGTAGCTATCGCTTTGTGCAGGTACAAGGGACTTGAGCGTGGGCTCCTACTGGACTGATACCTCAAAAACTGAGGGAAATACTTACGCTACTCTGCTGCATCATCCCTTCCTCTTCGGGGAAAAGCAACGCAAGCTCAAGACGTAGCAAGAAGGATTTCTGGCGCCGTTGCCAGGGAGTCTACGCAAAAAGTCAACATACCAAGTACCAATCACAATCCCTATCTGTCGCATTACATTATTTGCCATTTGCCTCTCGTTTTCCTCTCCCCCACTTCACCCTTGCCGTTTTATTCGCCCTCTCTCTCTATCCTCCCTCTCTATTTGCCTCTTTTTGCCCGTTTCTTGTTTGCCCGTATGGTTGGAATAGTTTCTTATTTATTACTAAACAGAGAACCTAAGATCTATGGATCCTCACCCACTTTCTAATCTTTTTAAGAGATCCAATTATGATGAACCAATTGCTAGTGATTTTTGTGCACTGGATTATCTTTATGAAGTTTTGCTTGAAATTCATGAATCTGAAAAGTGTGATGAATTACTTTATGAAGCGATTCACGATAGATCTTTGAATAAAAATCATGATTGCAATGATTTTACTATAAATTCTCTTGATGTCAATTGTGCTAATAATATGCAAAACCCTAAGCTTGGGTATGCTAGTTTTGCTATGTCTACTACTTGTTGTAATGATCATGATTGGGGTGATTCTTCTTATGATATTGAAAATTTATTTAAGCCCCATGATGAATATGAGATTGGTAATAGTGTTTGCAATATTATTGAAAGTAGGTTTGGAAGAGTGTCAACTTTAGATCCCACATATTTGGAGAATGTTCAATCTTATGAAAGTTTTGATAAAAGTGGGTTTGGAAAGGTCATGACTTTAGTTAATGTTAATCCCACTATTTTGGAAGAGTGTCAACTTTGCATGCATATGGATCGTGTTGAAAATTTTTGTGTGATAGCTATTTTGTTGAATTTGCTTATGATCCCTCATGAATATATTATGAGAGAGGAAAATATGGTGGTAGAAATTTTCATGTTACTAAATTACCTCTCGTCATGTTGAGATTGCTATTGTTTCTTTCCGCTTCCTTGCATACGCTAGTTTTTGCTTGCCTTGGTAATTTTTTTGCCTATAAGATGCCTATGCATAGGAAGTATGTTAGACTTAGATGTGTTTGTCACATGCTCTATGATGCTCTCTTTGTGCTTCAATTCTTGTCTTTCATGTGAGCATCATTAAAATTATCAATGCCTAGCTTTAAGGATTTAAAGAAAAGCGCTTGTTCGGAGACAACCCAATATTTATCCTTCCTGTTACTTAATAAATAAATTATTTAGCCTCTGTTTTGGTTGTGTTTTTTGTGTTTAATTAGTTTTTGTGCCAAGTAGAACCGTTGGTAAGACTTGGGGAAAGTCTTGTTGAACTTGCTGTAAAAAACAGAAACTTTAGCGCTCACGAGAACTGCTGTAATTTTTATTTGAAGAGTGCTATTTAGTTAATTCTTTTTGCATATGTTTAATAGATAAATCCCTCACGTCCAGAAATTTATTTTAGAATTTTTGGGGTTCCAGATTTTGCGCTAGCTACAGATTACTGCAGACTGTTCTGTTTTTGACAGATTCTGTTTTTCGTGTGTTGTTTGCTTATTTTGATGAATCTATGGCTAGTAAAATAGTTTATAATCCATAGAGAAGTTGGAATAAAGTAGGTTTAACACCAATATAAATAAAGAATGAGTTCATTACAGTAACTTGAAGTGGTCTTTTGTTTTCTTTCGCTAACGGAGCTCACGAGTTTTCTATTTTGAGTTTTGTGTTGTGAAGTTTTCAAGTTTTGGGTGAATTCTTTTGATGGATCATGGAACAAGGAGTGGCAAGAGCCTAAGCTTGGGTATTCCCATGGCACCCCCTATATAATCCAATGGCACCAAAAAGTCAAAGCTTGGGGATGCCCCGGAAGGTATCCCCTCTTTCGTCCACTTCCATCGGTAATTTACTTGGAGCTATATTTTTATTCACCAACATGATATGTGTTTTGCTTGGAGCGTCTTGTATTATTTGTGTCTTTGTTTGTTAGTATGCCACAATCATCCTTGCTATACACACCTTTTGAGAGAGCCATACATGAATTAAAATTTGATAGAATACTCTATGTGCTTCACTTATATCTTTTGAGCTAGGTAATTTTGCTCTATGTGCTTCACTTATATCCTTTGAGCTAGATAATTTTGCTCTATGTGCTTCATTTATATCCTTTGAGCTAAGTAGTTTTGCTCTATGTGCTTCACTTGTATCATTTGAGCTAGATAATTTTGCTCTTTGTGCTTCACTTAGATCTTTTAGAGCATGGTGGTGGATTCGTTTTAAAGAAACTATTGATATCTCATGCTTCACTTAAATTAATTTGAGAGTCTCTTAATAGCATGGTAATTTGCCTAATAATAATATGCTTGGTATTCAAGATTTGTGAAACTTTCTTTTGAGTGTGTTGAATACTAAGAAAATATTGAAGCATGATAATTGTTTTGAGATATGGAGGTGATAATATTAAAGTCATGCTAGTTGAGTAGTTGTGAATTTAAAGAATACTTGTGTTGAAGTTTGTGATTCCCGTAGCATGCACATATGGTGAACCGTTATGTGATGCAGTCGGAGCATGATTTATTTATTGATTGTCTTCCTTATGAGTGGCGGTCGGGGACAAGCGATGGTCTTTTCCTACCAATCTATCCCCCTAGGATCATGCGCGTAATACTTTGCTTTGATAACTTCTAAATTTTTGCAATAAGTATATGAGTTCTTTATTACTAATGTTGAGTCCATGGATTATACGCACTCCCACCCTTCCACCCTTGCTAGCCTCTCTAATACCGCGCACCTTTCGCCGGTATCATACACCTACCATATACCTCCTCAAAACAGCCACCATACCTACCTATTATGGCATTTCCATAGCCATTCCGAGATATATTGCCATGCAACTTTCCACCATCTAGTTCATCATGACATATCCATCATTGTCATATTGCTTAGCATGATCATGTAGTTGACATAGTATTTGTGGCAAAGCCACCGTTCATAATTCTTTCATACTTGTCACTCTTGATTCATTGCATATCCCGGCACACCGCCGGGGGCATTCATATAGAGTCATACTTTGTTTTAGTATCGATTTGTAATCATTGAGTTGTAAAAAAATAGAAGTGTGATGATCATCATTCAATAGAGCATTGTCCCAAAAAAAGAAAGGCCAAAGAAAAAAAAGAAGGCCCAAAAAAAGGGGCAATGCTACTATCATTTTTTTCCACACTTCTGCTTCAAAGTAGCACCATGATATAGCGAGTCTCATATATTGTGCTTCAAAGTAGCACCATGTTCTTCATATAGAGAGTCTCATATGTTGTCACGTTCATATACTAGTGGGAATTTTACGTTATAGAACTTGGCTTGTATATTCCAATGATGGGCTTCCTCAAATTGCCCTAGGTCTTCGAGAGCAAGCAAGTTGGATGCACACCCACTAGTTTCTTTTGTTGAGCTTTCAAACATTTATAGCTCTAGTGCATCCGTTGCATGGCAATCCCTACTCACTCACATTGATATCTATTGATGGGCATCTCCATAGCCCGTTGATACGCCTAGTTGATGTGAGACTATCTTCTCCTTTTTGTCTTATCCACAACCACCATTCTATTCCACCTATAGTGCTATATCCATGACTCACACTCATGTATTGCGTGAAGATTGAAAAAGTTTTGAAAAAGTTAGAGTATGAAACAATTGCTTGGCTTGTCATCGGGGTTGTGCATGATTTAAATACTTTGTGTGGGGAAGATGGAGCATAGCCAGACTATATGATTTTGTAGGGATAACTTTCTTTGGCCATGTTATTTTGAGAAGACATAATTGCTTTGTTAGTATGCTTGAAGTATTATTATTTTCTATGTCAATATAAAATTTTGTCTTGAATCTTTCTAATTTGAATATTCATACCACAATTAAGAAGATTTGCATTGAAATTATGCCAAGTAGCACTCCGCATCAAAAATTCTCTTTTTATCATTTACCTACTCGAGGACGAGCAGGAATTAAGCTTGGGGATGCCCGATACGTCTCCAACATATCTATAATTTTTGATTGCTCCATGCTATATTATCTACTGTTTTGGACTATATTGGGCTTTATTTTCCACTTCTATATTATTTTTGGGACTAACCTATTAATCGGAGGCCCAACCAGAATTGTTGTTTTTTGCCTATTTCAGTGTTTCGGATAAACAGAATATCAAATGGAGTCCAGACGGAATAAAATCTTTGGAAACGTGATTTTCACACCGAACGTGATCCAGGAGACTTGGACCCTACTGCAAGGGATTAAAGAGGAGGTCATGAGGGTGGGGGCACCCCCCCTAGGGCGCGCCCCCTGCCTCGTGGGCCCCTCGGTGCTCCACCGACGTACTCCTTCCTCCTATATATACACACGTACCCCCAAACGATCAGAACAGGAGCCAAAAGCCTAATTCCACCGCCACAACTTTCTGTATCCACAAGATCCCATCTTGGGGCCTGTTCCGGAGCTCCACCGGAAGAGGGCCGTCATCACGGAGGGCTTCTACATCATCCTAGCCCCTCCTATGAAGTGTGAGTAGTTTACCTCAGACCTTCGAGTCCATAGTTAGTAGCTAGATGGCTTCTTCTCTCTCTTTGAATCTCAATACAAAGTTCTGCCCCTCTCTTGTGGAGATCTATTCAATGTAATCTTCTTTTTGCGGTGTGTTTGTTGAGACCGATGAATTGTGGGTTTATGATCAAGTCTATCTATGAATAATATTTGAATCTTCTCTGAATTCTTTTATGTATGATTGGTTATCTTTGCAAGTCTCTTCGAATTATCCGTTTGGTTTGGCCAACTAGATTGGTAGTTCTTGCCATGGGATAAGTGCTTAGCTTTGGGTTCGATCTTGCGGTGTCCTTACCCAGTGACAGAAGGGGCAGCAAGGCACGTATTGCATCGTTGCCATCGAGGATAACAAGATGGGGTTTATTTCATATTGCATGAATTTATCTCTCTACATCATGTCATCTTGCTTAAGGCGTTACTCTGTTTTTAACTTAATACTCTAGATTCATGCTGGATAGAGGTCGATGAGTGGAGTAATAGTAGTAGATGCAGAATCGTTTCGATCTACTTGTCATGGACATGATGCCTATATACATGATCATGCCTAGATATTCTCATAATTATGCTCAATTCTATCAATTGCTCAACAGTAATTTGTTCACCCACCGTAGAATACTTATGCTCTTGAGAGAAGCCACTGGTGAAACCTATGGCCCCCGGGTCTATTCTCATCATATCAATCTCCATCACTTTTATATTGTTTTGCTATTTACTTTGCCTTTACTTTTTACTTTGCATCTTTATATCAAAAATACCAAAAATATTCTATCTATCAGATCTCACTCTCGTAAGTGACCGTGAAGGGCTTGACAACCCCTAATCGCATTGGTTGCGAGTAGCTATCGCTTTGTGCAGGTACGAGGGACTTGAGCGTGGGCTCCTACTGGATTGATACCTTGGTTCTCAAAAACTGAGGGAAATACTTACGCTACTCTGTTGCATCATCCCTTCCTCTTCGGGGAAAACCAACACAAGCTCAAGACGTAACAGCTACAGGTTCTGAGTTCAAAGTTCAATAGCTGCAGGTTCACAGATTAAAGGCATGTGGCAGAAAATTACACTGTGATTATATTCGACAAATAGGAAGTCAAGATTACACGCTTGTTGGGTTTGCCATAATATAACAAGGCAAGAAAATAGCATGCAATATGTTAACAAGATATAGTGGGCAACATGATAACAAGACTAGGAGTACTTTTGCAAGACCAAATTGTAGCATGCAACAACAGAAACATATAAGTGATACAGCAGAATTAGAGGTCCACACTATAAACACTCAAAAATCAAAAGAATCAACCTAGTCGAGAAACATATGCTGTTCTTATCAAAAGCTACAGCCATTACAACTTGAATGCCCTCAGATTGCATACTCAATTGTTTCGATTTCATAGTTTGTATTTCAGTAAAAGAAAACTAATCATACACGGAGAAGTGCCTCACACACAAGCAGACTACCACTGTTACCTTGGACTGCCATTTGTTGTTTAAAAAGAATTGTTCACGGTCTCGACAAGAGCAATGTACAAATGCCGCCATGGCCCTAGGGTTTGCAGGGGAGGGGGTGGAGGAGAAGGGAGGAATCACCTGGGGAAGGCATGGAGGAATGGAGGAAGACGCCGGCGTTGAAGCTCCGGCAGCGGCTGGGCGTTGAAGCTCCGGCAGCGGGAGGACGTCGAGGGCGCGGGCGCGGGCGGAGGGGGGACGGCGAGGGAGGCGGCGCTCGGCTCGGCGTCGCGTGGCCTGGCTGAGCTGAGGTAGAGGTGGTCGTCGTCTCCTCCGGCCTCCTCCTCGTCCTCCTCCTGGTCCTCCTCCGGCTCGGGGCGCGGGGGCGGCGGCGCGGGGGAGCTGTAGTGGTGGGGGCGCGGAGACCTGTAGTTCCCTCCCGGGCGTGCCAGCGCGGCGCCAATAAGAGGCGCGCGAGCGCGAGACCCGAAAACACCGCCAAGGGAGGCTGCAAAACCACCCCACCCAACACCCGCCACCACCACGCACGCCCAGACGGTCCGGTTGGCAAGAAGCGTCCGTACCCGGGGACCCACCACACCTGCGGGACGGTTGCAGATGCAAGGCGCTCCGGCCCCCCACGCGCACCCCCGGGGCAAGAAAGCCGAGTCGGCGGCCCTGGGGCAGAGGCCGGCGCTCGGGCGACCGGAACCGCCACCAGACGTCCGAAGATACCAGGCGCGCGAGTCTCGCGCCGCAGTGGTATGCGGGCGGTGTACTCTGGCGAGGAGACGAGGCTAAGCGGGAATCTGGCAAAGAAGAGAGAGAGGACGCAGACATTAGCTAGGGGCGAAAGCTACTCAACTGGCGCAACGCCCGCAGCAGTGCGCCATTAGTAATCTGCGAGATATGAGTAGTACTATAGACTAATCAAGGGGTGGACGCCATGAAGTGAACACAGCGCATGGGTGCGCCATTAGTAATCTTTTTTTATATATAGCAATGGCGCACCAGCCAGAGGTGCGCCATAAGTAATTTTTTATTGTTGCATCTAATAATTTTTAAGAAAATGAATATGAATATGAAACAGTAATTATATTATAAAAAAGTAATAATTTTTTAAAAAATATCATCAAATTTGTTATTTGAAAATATTTATGAATATGAAAAAATATCATCAAATTTATTATTTGAAAATATCATCAATTTGTTATTTGAAAATATAATCAAATTTGTTTTTTTGCAATTTTATTTGCATTCATTTGTGACGGTGGAGCGGGTCGGGGAGGGTGCGAGGGGTCATCGGCGGCAGTGGAGCGGGGGAGGGTGTGGTGGGTCGTCGGCGGCGGTGGAGCGGGGGAGGGTGCGGGGGGTCGGCGACGGCGATGGAGCAGGGGATCGAGGGTGCGGGGGGTCGTCGGCAGCGGTGGAGCGGGGAGGGTGTGGGGGGTCGGCGGCGGCCGGTGGAGCGGGGGAGAGGGTACGGGGGGTGCTCGGCGGCGAGGGGGACCGGATCTGGCGAGGTGGGATAGCGATCGAGATGGAGGGGGATCGAGATCAAGTGTCCATGAAATTTAAAAACATTCATGAGTTCAAAAAGTGCCCATGAAATACAATCGAGAAATGAAGGCTACAATTTAAATACAATCGATCTTAGCTAGCTATCTGTTCACAATCTTCTTGCCCTTATTTTTCGTAAATGGAGTTCTTCTCTTGAACGGACGTCCTTTAGGTAGGGTGGTCCTGTTTTCTTGTGGTGTATGCTGATACTTCATCGTCATCGTCATGTTCCATATTCGGGTCGCCGTACTTGTCGAAGTCTTGCTCATTGGCGACTCCATCCATTCCGATGATCTTC
This sequence comes from Triticum urartu, assembly GCF_003073215.2. NCBI lineage: Eukaryota > Viridiplantae > Streptophyta > Magnoliopsida > Poales > Poaceae > Triticum > Triticum urartu. Next base: position 517,166,956 of record NC_053024.1, read on the forward strand.
CTTTTGCCACTCGTCACGACAACACGACTGGGCTTTGGCGGGTCGGTAATGAAGAAGCATTGGTCCACTTGGGAAGCCAGTACCCATGGCTCATTTTTCGCGGTGACGTTTGCGCCCGCGGTCTTGGATTTGGCTTCGGGTATAACCATGGTGGTGAAATACCGGTCTTCTTTTATGACGTTCTTGGCTCATCTGACACGGAACATCGGGACCTTCTCTCCAGCGTAGCTCAGCTCCCAAATCTCCTCGATCCTTCCGTAGTATATGTCCTTGTCGTTACCGCTGTAGGATTCCATCGTTACCCCGGAGTTTTGATAACCATCGCTCTTCATGTCCTTTCCCTCGGTGTAGAATGTGTAGCCGTTGATATCATACGCCTCATACGTCATCAGGTTGTGCTCGGCGCCCTGTGACAAGGCGAATATGAGTTGTTCTTCCGCGGAAGAATCCTCATGTAAAGGGTACGACAGAAGCTTCTGCTTGAACCAACACGTGAAACATGAGTTGTGCTCTTTGATTATATCTCCGTCCGTCCTCTATTGGCCTCGGTCATTGTACGTCTTCTCAGTAAAGGTTTTGTGCTCTACCACCCAAGGATCGACCACGTCTATGTGTTGTAGCGCGACTAGGTTTGCTCTTTCAAAGTAGGCGAGTTGACCCTCGAAGTCGACATGCATTTCGCGGTGACCCTCACGGTGACCCCATCCAGCGAGCCTGCCGAGGTGCCTATTGATGGGCAGACCAACGGGGTTCTTGATGCCTAGATAATTCGTGCAGTAGGAGATGCACTCTTCGGTCAGAAAGGCCCTGGCTATGCTTCCCTCTGGACGTGACATGTTGCGAATGTATCCTTTGATGACACCATTCATCCTTTCGAACGGCATCATGCTGTGCAGGAACGTCGGCCCGAGTTGGATGATATCCTCCACGATATGGACCAGTAGATGCACCATAACGTCGAAGAATGCGGGCGGGAAGTACATCTCAAGCTCGCATAGTATCACCACGATCTCTTCCTGTAGCCTTCTGAGTTGCCTCACGCCAACCGACTTCCGAGAGATGACGTCGAAAAAGTTGCATAGGCCAAATAGCGTTTCACAGACGTGCGCGTCCATGATCCCACAGATTGCAACTGGAAGTATCTGCGTCATTAGCACGTGACAGTCGTGAGACTTCATCCCGCTAAACTTCTCCTTCGTTGGGTCTAGGTATCTGCTTATCTTCCCCGTGTAACCATAAGGAAGTTTTACTCCTACGAGGCAGGTGAAAAACTGCTCGATCTCCTCCTGACTTAGAGTGAAGCACGCGGGAGGGTAGTCATTTCCGGTCTTCTTGGCCTTTTTTCCTTTGCGACGACTTTCTGTGTCCTGCTTCGCCTCATCATCATCATCATCATCATCATCATCATTAGCGTGAAGCTCCTCCCTGATGCCCATTGATTTCAAGTCTGCCCTTGCTTTCGGCCCATCTTTGGTCCTCTCTGGCATGTTGAGCAGGGTACCTAGCAGACTCTCGCACACGTTCTTCGTGATATGCATGACATCAAGGCTGTGAGGCACACGATGGATCTTCCAGTATGGCAAGTCCCAGAAAACAGACCTCGTTTTCCATACCTTCAGCAACGGCTCTGGCGCCTTTCGCTTCTTTCCCGGCTCTGGTGCCTTTTGCTTCTTTCCCGGCAGTGGGCAATCTTTCCAATTTTTCAACAGCTCGTCTATTTCCTCGCCGCTCCTCGTACGCGGGCGTCTTCGGGGTTCGGTTTCACCATCGAACAGATCCTTGCGTTTCCTCCACGGGTCATCGTCGCGAAGCCACCTTCGATGTCCCATGAACACGGTTTTCGAAGACTTGGGATCTCTATCTAGCTAGCGATATGTTGTGTCATCCATGCACCTGACTCATCCAGAAAATCCATGGACCACCTGCCCCGCGAGATTCCGTAACCGAGATAGTCGTGCACCGTCGTGAGCAGTGCGACTCTCATAGGGAAATATTCTTTGTCCGCGGCGTCCCACGTATTAGCTGGCGTTTTCCACAGGGTGTCTAGCTCCTCTTTCAGCAGCCCCAGATACAGATTGATGTCGTTCCCTGGTTGTTTCGGCCCTTCAATTAGCATACTCATGTGAATGTACTTCCTCTTCATGCACAACCAGGGGGGAAGGTTGTACATCCACACAAACACAGGCCAGGTGCTATGTGTGCTTCTCTGGCTGCCAAACGGATTGACTCCATCGGTGCTCGCGCCCAGCACGACGTTCCTTGGATCCTTCCCAAATTCTGGGTGTTCGAAGTTCAACGCTTGCGACTGGCTCCCATCCTTAGGGTGACTCAGCATCTTGTCTTTTTTATTTATCTCCGGATCATTTGCGTCATCTTCTCGCTTCTTCTCCTCCCTATCCGAGTGCCAACGCAGGAGCTTTGCTACCTTAGGGTCCGCGAAATGCCGCTGCAGACGAGGAGTGATCGGAAAGTACCACACCGATTTTCGAGGAGCTTTCTTCCTCTTCTTGTATCGAGTGACGCCGCACACCGGACATATGGTAGACTCCACATGCTCGTCCCGATAAATGATGCAATTGTTCATGCACACATGGTATTTCATGTGCGATAAAACCAGAGGACACACGATTTTCTTTGCCTCCTCGAAACTGGTCGGGCACTTGTTCCCCTTGGGAAGGCGTTCGTGACAGAATGACATGTTCTCGTCGAAGCATGCATCGGTCATTTTGTGTTTTACCTTCATCTCCAGATCCATGAGTGTTACTTTCAGGCGGGTATCCTCGGCCCTGCATCCTTCATACAATGGAGTAACCGCATCTATCTCCAGTTGAACCAGCTTGGGTTTCTCTCGGGCGGCAGCTCTTGCGTTATCCGTCTGCTTGAGAAGAAGCTCTTAAATATAAGGGTCCTCCACCCAGCCCATCGATGGTCCATCATCGTCTGCTCCGCCGGCATCTTCATCTTCATGATCATGCCCTTTTTCTGCTCCGGCATCTTCCTCATCATCATGTCCGGCATCTTCTACATGATGACTGTGTACAGCATCACCGTCGTGATCATGTCCTGGAGATGCTTCGTCTTCTCGCCCGCCCAAGCCGCGGTGGTTGTCTTGCTGCCCTTCCTCATTTCTTGCCCGGCCCCCATGGACGACTTCATAGTCATCTTCATCACCTTGCCACCGATAGCCATCCATGAAACCACGCAAGAGCAGGTGGTCCCGCACCTGCCCGGAATCCGGGTCTGCAATAAGGCTTTTCAGCTTGCATCTTCGACACAGACATCTTATCTCCGTCTCGTTCTTTTGAAGCATCTCGGCCTTCGCGGAGCTCAAAAACCTATTCACGATGCCTTCGGTCATCGTGCGAACCATGGTCGCCTGCGGGGTAGAGCAAAATGATATTTTAGAACCAAGAAAAAATTTGGCATGACTTTCCCTAAAAATAGGACCAAAAAGAATGCATAGTGCCAAAATTCTAGCCGAAACGGAAATGAATCAACATTCTGGCAAAATATTGGCAACTATCGCATTTCAAATACTGGTACCTACAAACACAAACATATATGCAACACCACAAACATATGCAACACCACAAACATACATAGATCTAGCTAGGCCACAAAAGGTGCATGTGCACATTGTTGGACTGAGAACAACATAAAGATAGCTTCCCCCCTTACTTACCTATCAAAAAAGGTAATTTAACCACTTAATTTGGATGAATATATGGTGCAAATGAGGTGAGGAGGAGGAGGCAGCCGAGACTAGCTTGGAGGAGGAGGTGGAGAGAATGAAGTGGGGAAAGTGAGTGGGTAGGTGTGGCTGTCCAAAATATCTTGTTGGTCCCAGGTTACTAATGGCGCACGACCTGAAAATGCGCCATTAGTAACCCTGGTTACTAACGGCGCACCTGCTGGTGGTACGCCATTAGTAGTTTTGCAAAAAAATAAAAATAATATATATATACTAATGGTGCACCGTGGCATAGTGCACCATTACTAGTTTAAACTAGTAATGGCGCACTACGCCACGGTGCACCATTAGTAGTTTTGCAAAAAAGAATAAAAAAATACAGTAGTGGCGAACTGTGTGGCTGGTGCGCCATTACTAGTTAGAACTAGTAATGGCGCACTGTGCCTGAATGCGCCATTAGTATGTTTGGAAAAATGAAAAAAATTACTAGTGGCGCACCATGTGTCTGGTGCGCCATTAGGTTCTTCCACACTAATGGCGCACATGCACATGGTGCGCCACTGCTATATAGTAGTGGCGCACCACATGTTAGGTGCGCCATTAGTATCCATTTCATCTATAGCCCTTTTCCTAGTAGTGACACAACATCATCTTCATTGAAGGCAGCTTTAGATGCTCTATTTCTTAAACATGGCCTATCTATCCATAGAGTGCGGGGCCAAGGATATGATGGAGCATCGAACATCAGAGGTGAATTCCATGGGCTACAAAGAAGGGTACTAGATGAGAATCCGTATGCTTTTTATATTCATTGCTTTGCCCATCAGTTGCAGTTAGTGGTAGTTGTTGTTGCCAAGTGTTGTCCTTCTGTCTTGGATTTCTTTAGCTACACTTCTATGATTGTCAATAGTTTTAATGGTTCTTGAAAGCGACATGATCAGTTAGCCCACGCACACCATGATAATCTTGTGCAAAAATTGGAGAGTGGAGAATTTTTTACAGGGAGAGGGAAGAACCAACGAACTAACCTTACAAGACCCGGTGATACTAGGTGGGGCTCACATCACAAAACCTTGTGTCGTCTTCATCAGATGTAGTATGCAGTGCTAGAGGTATTGGAAAATATGTCTGATGATGCCACTAACACATCACAAAAAAACACATCACGAGGTTTGATACGTCATATGGAGAGCTTTGAGTTTGTATTTATACTGCATCTAATGATCAAATTGTTGGGAAAAACTAATGATCTATCATAGTGCTTGCAAAAAAAGAACCAGAACATTGTTCATGCTATGGGCTTGATTCAGACCACATTACAGAAACTTATTGAGATGAGGCATCAGGGTTGGGATGAGTTATTTGAAGAGGTAAATGCCTTTTTTCTCCAACATAACATCATTATTCCAAACATGATGGAAACATTAGCTATCGGGGGCGTTCCAGAGGTCACGGTGGCCAATTGGTAACTCACTTGCATTATTACAATCATGAAATATTTAATGTGGTGCTTGACCAGATTATTGTTGAGTTCAACAATCGCTTTGCTGAGAAATCTACTCAACTATTGAGATGCATTGCTTGTCTTGACCCAAGAAATTCTTTTGCCAACTTTGATATAAATAAGCTGGTTGAACTTGCTCAGATGTATGGTGCTGATTTCTCGGAATATGAGTGCAGAGTTCTTAGGGACCAACTTGAGACATTTGTCACTGAAGCTAGAGCTGATACTGAATTTTTAAGATGCATTGATCTTGGCCAGCTTGCTATGAAGATGGTTCAAACAGATAGGCACACACATTTTCAATTAGTATCTCGTCTCATTGAATTGGCCTTGATTCTGCCTGTCGCTACAGCAACTGTCGTGGAATTGTCATGGCAGATGTCCTAGCGAAAGGACTTAGTTGTAGGGCCATCGCAACTAGGAAGCTTAAAGGGGTTAGTCGGGACAAAGGACATGAGAGGTTTATACAGGTTCGGCCCCTTACGGTGAAGGTAAGGCCTAGTCCAGTTGATGCTGTATTGCTAGGTTTCGATGACCAAGGAGCGAATCTGCTAGCTTGGCTATCGGTTTGTTGTTTCTTGTCCTAAGCCGCTGCCAGGTCGTCCCCTTATATACACGGGTTGACGCTTGGCGGCCTACAGAATCCCGGCCGGCTCATAAAACGTGTCTGGCTCGGTGACTTCCTTTATATGCCTTTCTTTACAAGTCTTTCTTTACACATGACGGTTTACAATATTGGGCCTTAAGCCGCCTCTGGGCTTAGGCCTTCTACAATTCCTAATAAACTATCACCTTGAATATTACTGGGCTTCTCTTAATAACCCGCCATTAGGGTTGACCCGGCCCCTCCTGGGCGGGTCATACCTGAAAGTTATATTCCCAACATTAGGACCCAGGTTGATTTGAACCTTGTTCTTGTCAACCTTCAACATTTAGATGAAATCCATCTTCCTTTGTTTGTAAAAGCTTTGTAACTCGCCATGACGTCATCTTCCGAAAATATGAAAGCTTGCTATGATGTCATCTCCAATGGATCTTTATCCTTAAATGTCTTTCGAGAATCGAGGCGTCCATTTAGCTGGATAATCATTATTTGGGTCTTCTGTCAGGACCCCGATTCTAAGTCACACCGATCTAGCCTGTAACACCTCATATTACTTTGCGGCCTCACGCACGGTATTCCCACGGGTGTCGCCTTACCATGGCCCGAGACCGTTTGCGCCTTTTGGCTCACGTATATGATAGTGTCGCTAGCATCCATATGATAGAGAACCCGGGCCGACATGACTAGTCGTGAACCCAAAGTGGCACTAACTTACGGGAACAGGCATACATGAATCAACATCGAGCATGTCGGTCAGCAGCGTGTGAATCCGGGCTGTAGCACTGGGCTAACAGGACTCTGGTAACCCGGGCTGTAGCAGGCTAGGAAGGACTCCGGATGTCACCGCGTGACATTTCCCCGAAGGGACAGACACAGGAACGAAGTGAAACACATGCCGGCCAGTCAAGTGTCCTGAGCAGTAGTGCTGGGCTAGCAGGACTCCGGTGAACCGGGCTGTAGCGGACTACTATGGCTCATGGAAGCACAAGACTACATTTCCCCATAAGAGAGGCTACCAAGGATAAACAACTAGGTTGTCGGATCCCACACATACCAAGCACTTCAATCATACACACAATATGCTCGATATGTGTAAATACAACATGGCATCACAACATAACTCTACGACTCAAGTATTTATTCATTAGGCTCCGAGGAGCGAGATATTACAAACATGGGTCTCACGACCCAACATTCAGAGCATACAAGTCAAAGCACATGTGGAAGCTTAACATGTCTGAGTACAGACATCTAGAAATGAAAAAGGCTGAGAAGCCTGACTATCTACAAGACCCTCCCAAGGTACAAGATCGTAGCTGAGGTAACGAGCTAAATGTCGAAGTCCAAGCGGAACTACTAGCGGGACTGAAGTCTCTCTGCAAAACATAAATTAAGCAAACGTGAGTACAAATGTACCCAGCAAGACTTACATCAGAACTAACTACATATGCATCGGTATCAACAAAGGGGGTGGTGGAGTTTAACTACAGTAGGCCAGCTTTGACTCGGTGGCTATCCTGAACTACGACTGCAAGTAACTCTTTGAGGTGGCGCACAGAGTCCACATATTCACCATATCAATACTCCACTATGGATCCGCTCCTGTCTCCCTATGAGAAGGCCATCCATAGCACTCATGCTTACCTTGCGCATTTTAGAGTATCCACTTCCACTTGTCTATGAACTATGCAGGGGGTCCAAGTTTCCATATCCGAGGAATCTGGCTATTCGAATAGATAATGATAACCCTGCAGGGGTGTACTTCTTCACACACGCTCTCGCCACTTATCGCCCTGTACACGTCATGTACCTCGGCAACCTTCAAGCGAAAGCCGGGCGAGGGAGTCGGCCACGACCTGACTAACCAACAAGTCTCTCATCCAGGTTTATCGCCTATTCGGGTTCCATCCGCAAGGAGATCCGGCCGGGGTGTTGCTCACGGCCCCAAACGATGTGTGCAGGGTTCCCAAGCCCACCATTCGGGTGCCACTTGGTACACCGTGCCACTGTGCCTAGTCTGTCCCAAGCCCACCTGTACCGGGTGCCACTTGGTAGACTACTAACACTACCTGCAAACACCAGAAACTAGTTGCAACTCCTGGACAGAGATCGAGTTGATTAATAAGCTGAGAGGGGCCGAGTTACCGGAACCCAATGTGTGGTAGTAACTGTTCATGGATCACAAACACAAAACTCAGTTCCTGAGGATGGCTGCAATGAAACAACCCACCATGTACTCCTACATGGCCTCTCACCGCTACCTTTACCAAATCGTGTTCACACACTTAGCTCACACACAGTAGGACATGTTCAACACCATTCCAAATCATCCCCGATGAATCAGACCTGACTCAACTCTAAGCAGTAGCAGGCATGACAAACAACATGAATGAGTAGGCACATCAGGGCTCAAGCAACTCCTACTCATACTAGTGGGTTTCATCTATTTACTGTGGCAATGACAGGTCATGCAGAGGAAAGGGTTCAGCTACCGTAACATGTAACAGTTGAATTGTAATTGTCCTAATGCAGTAAAAGAGAGCAGGAGCGAGAGAGTGGGATCATATCGGAATGAACAAGGGGGTTTTTGCTTGCCTGGCACTTCTGAATATAACATTGAGTCTTCATCAGTGTCAACGATCACACCGTCGGAGCAGCGTCTACCGAGAGGGGACAATTACCGGCAAACAAGGAAGAGCACAATCTATGCAATGCACAATATGATGCATGATCATGGCATGACAATATGTTGTGATTTGAGCTAATGCAACTAGTAACAGAAAGGTTTTGGGTTGATTTGAACTCAAGGTTCATATTCAAATTCAAACTATGAATTCAAATAGTGCATTATCATGTTTTGGACTAAACAGTGAGGTTAACTTGCTCAAACATGCATGAAAATGCCATAAACAGATTCCTTGGATTTTTCTGATAATTTTTCATATATAAATTATTTCATTTGGAGATACGGTTGAATTTCTATGATTTTTAGAAGTTTTGGCTATTTTCTAAAATAAATAAATCATTTAAAATTTATTTAAATTAAAGAAAAGGATTACTGCATCAACATGATGTGACTGTGACGTCAGCAAGTCAACTGTGACTGGCCAGGTCAAACCTGACCAGTGGGGTCCACTGGTCAGTGACCCAGGGCTGCCTAGGGTCACAGACGGGTGGGGTCGGATCAAAGGACACGTCAACATAGTCAACTGACACGTGGGCCCACTGCAATTAGATTTAACCTTAATCTATTTTAGTTAGCCGGTTAATTAGGCGGTGGGACCCAGCTGTCATTGACTCCAGGGGGTAGTTAGTAGGGTGCTTAGGCACTAATGGCCGGTTACATCGGCGGTTAGCCGCCGGCGACCATAGCCAACGGCGGAGGTACTCCGGCCGGCCGATTTCGGCGGCCGGCCGAAGCGCGGCTAGGCTCTTCCGAAATCCCACAGAGAGGCGCGTCGGGTGGTGCAAGTGGCAGCTGCAGGGGAGGGCTGTAGCGTCATCGGTGTCGAGGTGGGCGGGTGGCGGCACTCGGGCGGATGCGAGCAACGGTGCTACGGGGCACGAGCGAGCAAGGTGAAGGTCTAGGCAACCTCCTGGGATCACCAGGAGCTTGATGCGGTGCGAAGGCGCGGCTGTATCGAGCACAGGCCACGACGGCAGCAAAGCAGGCGGCGGCCGGAGCTCGACGTCCATGCAGCTAGGGCCTAGAGGACGCGGAGAGGCTGGGGAAGAGGGGGAGTCGAAGCGGGCGCTCATAGGGAACACGCAGGGATGGTTAGTGAGCTCGTGGGCGCGATGGAGGCGGCGAATCGGCGATGGCGACCGATGGTGCAGAGAGATGATGTGGCGCTCGATGGCATCTCTTCAGGGCACCCTGGCTCACGATCTGCATCGAGGTGACTTCTCGGTCGATTGCGGAGCTCCCAGAAACGGAATCGTGGCGTCTCATTGGCAGTGGCCACATGAACGAAGTACGGTGTCCATGGCTGCTCTCTGTTGGTGCTCAGGGAAGAAGCTAGAGGAGAGGGAGAGAGTTCCAGGTTGAGGGGAAAGGCAGAGGGGTCTGCGGGCCGTCTCCAGCGCATGGATCGGGACGAGAGGGGAAACAGGAGGTGGCGAGGCGACGTGACCGCGGTCGGCTGTGACGCGGGCACGCATCAGCTTTGGGGCGAGGGGAGGAAGACGACGGGCGAGGTGCTGGTGGGCTGGGCCGCTGGTGGCCTGGCGCTGGGCCGCGTAGGTAAGTTTGTTCCAGGTGAGCCTCCGTCTGTTTTATTTATTGTTTTCTAATATTTCAATTCTGTTTTGATTTGATTCACAGACCAAATCATTTAGTAGCTTTTGAAAATATTTATGTGGCTTGATGCAATATATTCAAAGCCACTCACAGGTTTTCAGGATTATTGGACTTGCAATTCTTTTATAGAAGAATTAAATCCAACTCAAATATTTATTGATTTAAATCCAAATGGCCAAAATAATTCCTCAAAAATGTTCCATATTTTTGGTTTGGACCAAAACCCTTGCCATAAATATTAAACACCATTGGGGAGCATTTTGGAAACATTGGATGCATTTCCAGGGTTATTTTCCCTTCTTTTAATTAAAATTTCGAGGTTTTCAAATTTCCTCAATTCAAGTTTCTTGAATTTAAACATGATGTGGATGCTTATGAAACTAATTGCAATCAAATTCTAGGGCTGTGACATCTTCCTCGATTTTCACGGCTGCCTGCTCGCTTATCCCCTTATAAATAGGCACGACCAGGTCTTTCCTCATTCTTCCCTTTCTTCATCTTCTTCCTCTCGCAACCCTACTGCCGCCCGAGCTCCGCCGCCATCGCAGAGCACCTCGTCTTCCTCGACCTCGGCCGCTGCATCAACCTGAATCGATCCAGAGAACGGCGGCGACCTTCCACAGAAGATCCGTGGTTGTAAGTGTTCACCTTCCTGCTCCTTAGATCCGCATTAGGGTTTCTAGGTTTCTATGTGTTCTTCATAGTTCATCATAGTTGGTTCATGGTTCCTCCTCCGCAGCCTCTTCCGATCCAAAAATGAACACATAACTCGTGCGGTAGTTGTTTGGCGTCCATTTTTTATACTAGTAGATCCCTTTTTCCTCTACAGAGGCCTCATTATAACTCACGAACTCATCTGTACCAGATTTTTAGGTCTAGAATATTTTCTTTTCTGAACAGCCATTTGATCCGAAATAATAGTGACAGCTTGGTAAACTTGTTTGTGTCAACACTTAGCCAATTCTGTTTCTGGCAACCTTCGAATACTTTTTAGTCATGGCGGCTTATGACTCTGGCTTATTTTACCTTTATATGTCATTAGCTCTTATTATTCATTTGTATCATGAACCTCTAACTTCATCAGTAAATTGAATCGGCAAATTATTTTCTTTTCAGCCTGCCCTTTCATCATGCCGTCCAAAGCGCCAATAGTCTACAACTGGGTCCCTTCCACAGTTACTGAGGATACCTTGAAGGAATTTCTCACCATAGGATTTTTGCCAAAGAAAAACATTATATCTTATCGTGCTCCTGACCCGGATGAAGAACGGCATCATCCCAAAGACGGTGAAGTTATCATTTTCACTGATCACATGAACCGGGGCTTCTCACCACCCGGCTCAAAGTTCTTCCGAGACATTCTGCATTTTTTCAAGCTTCGTCCACAAGATATTGGACCCAACTCTATATCCAATATCTGCAATTTTCAAGTTCTTTGTGAGGTATATCTTCAAGAAGAGCCAACCATGGAACTCTTCAAAGAATACTTTTATCTGAACCGCCAAAACGAATGCACCAATGGCCTTAGTCTCGAGCTTGGTGGAATCTCAATTTAGCGTCGATAGGGCGCCATCTTTCCCTTAGTAGTCTTACCGAGTCATCCCAAAGATTGGAATCAGACCTAGTTCTACTGCCAAGATACGTCACCGGCCAATTAAAAACCACTACCTGGTTATCACGCGGAGCGTCTAGATTCCAAGTTTGTGCTCCCTGATAAGCTTACTGCTGCTGAACGCAAGAGGCTTATTCCATCTATTAAAAGGATTCAAGATTTATTGGGGAATGGCTTAACCGGAGTTTACTTGGTCCGTTGCTGGATCTCGTGGCGGGTCATCCCTCTAAGCCGCCGATCCAAGTTAGTGTATGAATATGGCGGAGGCCCAGATGACTCTCTGTGTTATAGCTCTGTTCAATTGACTGAAGAAGACATTGTTGCAATGTCAACCATCCTTGTGAACGGCAAATACGAGGACTATAGTAAGGTTGGGTTAAATCCCTTCTGCAAACTTAACCCGGCACCAGAGGTGAAAACTCCTCACCTCTTTCTCTTTTTTTGTTTTCCTTCGTAGTTTAAATACTTGCATGAGCTTTTAACCTGTTTATTTGTTTACAGGCCAAATCTGACTTCTGGAAGGCCAAGTATGAGCGTGAAGCTGCCAAGAAGGCTAGAGCCGCTGCCATAGCCGCCAGAAGAACGACCCGGAAGCCCAAGAAGAAGAAGACTGCATCTGCCATGTTCCAGCTGGATGATAATTCTGAGTCAGAGGTAGCCCTTGACTCCCTTGGCCAGTTTTTTAACTACCTTATTGACACTGACTGTTGTCAGGACGACACGGGCGCCAGCCAGGCCGTGGAAAAAGAGGTAACTATTTCCTCCGACTCAGCCCCTTTGCCAAGACAGAAACTTCGACTGGTAACCCGGAAAGTAAGGTTTTCGCACCCTATGGCTTATCTAGACCCTCATTTTCTTTTGAAAAAGCAGCAACATGAGAGCCGCCGTCATGCCCGGACTAATGACGACGATGAACCGCCTTCTGACTTACAAGAAACTCCTCGAAAATGCCAGAATGAGTTTTCTTTCATCTTTATCTTTTACTTCCATTAATGGATCTATTCCCTTGCATCACTAACTTTATTTTACCTTTGCAGGAGGTTTCTCGCTCTTCTGGCGACTCATCACAAACTCAATTTCCAGCTTCCAAGACTACCCCTGGGTAAGGACAATCATTTTTCTTCTGCATTTTAAAAAAAACTGCATTATTATACTAACTTTCTCATAAAATCTTTCTTAGCGGTCAAGCCAAATCCAAGAAGGCCAAAGTGACTAAGCCGACAGAAAACCCGAAAGTTCCTGCACCTGAGCCGGCCATGCCAACTTCTCCCTCTCAAACTGAAGCACCAGAAGACATGGCTATTCATACTCAATTGGACCCTCCTGAGTTGTCAGCCGATGAGGCCACCCTTAATCCGACCATTACTGAACCATCTAGCTCAGCTAACCCGCCAACAACTTCTGATACCGACGTTTTGATTACCAGTAGCCGGTTTGTTGAACCAGGGACCCCCACTGTATTAGTCTGGCATACTGCTAAACAAGAGGCTTTACAGAAGCAGAAAGTGCGGTTTGATATCTCCCATTATGCTCACCTCAATGTCAATGATGTATTGTCCGGCTATCTCGGTCATGTGCACTGCAGCCGTGACTCAGGAAATCGAGATGGTCAAACAATTGCAGCTAAAATATGAGGTATGTTCTCCGGTTTACTTATACTCTGCCAGCCCCCAAGTCTTCAGATGATGAACTTAAATGATCTGTAGACTTTTATGATATAAGTTGATACTTTGTCTCTAGATTTTTTGAAAGTCCAATAAAGTAGCATAAACTTCACCTATAGTCCCCAAGGGCCGGCTCAATTTATCATAAATGAACTGGTACTTAATTGCATACCTGTCTTTTACTAGTTCCAATAAGTATTGTGATCTGGCTCAATCTTGAAAAACTTTCTGAATATCATGCATTAGCCCCCAAGTGCCAAGCATTGTTACTTTGTAAAACCCTTGGGACTTGAAACATATAAAAGTCATAAAAATTGCTTTGGCAGACATTATCCCCCAAGTGTCAAGTGGTATTGCGGTGCAAAGTACTTGAGACTTGAACCTGTATAACTTTTAGTTTAAGTCTTGACACACCTGTGAATGTTTTTGTAACATCCCAAAATTCTAAATTTTGGAATGTTATAATAAATAGATAGATTGATTGATTGTTTGATTGTTGTGTGATTAATTCAGTGAAATTCGAAACTTTTGAAAGTTAAATGAGAGGGAATAAAAGGACTTTCCCAAACTTTCATCTTTTTCTTTTGATCCCCGTGAATTCAAATTCTTTTCATCACAAAACCCTGGAGAGAAGATGACATGACTTCTTCCATTTATTTAAATGACAAGGGGTGTTGAAAATATTTGAATTTCATCTGGAAAATATTTCCAATTCAGAAACTTCAAGCAACTCAATGATTTTCATGAGAGAAGATAAAATGACTTCTTCAAAATATATGAAATATGAGTTGGAAGTTAAAAGGATCAAATTCAAAGTCCTTTTGGAATTTATTTTTCTATTTGGAGTTATTTGAGTTTAATTCAAATTATTTTTCTCTAAAAACAAAATACATGGAAAATAGGGTAACATGATTCCCTACAATAGAAAATTGGAGAAAAATTAATTTGAAATCATTTTGGTATTTTTAAAATGATTTTTATTGGATTTTATTAGAGCAGGAGCACTGTTTGAATTATTAGAATTTATGTGTATTTTATTTAATGCAAGAAAGATGTTCATGTTATAGAAAATCTTTTTCTGAAAATTTTGATATATTATATGCCCATATAATATTTTATTTATTTTGCTTTTATTATTTTTATTTGTCTGGAAATGTTTTTTTTAAAAAACCCTTTCCCCTGACTGGGCCGGCCCAGCTAGCCAGCCAGGCCTAGCCCAGCCGCCGTCGTCCCCGACAGGGACTCCTCACGAGTCCATGTCGCCACCGCCGCTCGCCGTGGCCAACCCGGCCAGCTCCGCGCCGCCTTGCCCCTCCTCCCATAAATACCGGGTACCCGGGCCCCCCTGGACCCTGATCCGCCGCCGCCGCCGCAGCTTCGCCGCTCCGCCTCCCCGCCCCGCGCCCCTGCCGCCGCCTGCCGCTCCTTGCCCCGCGCCGCTCGCCGCCTCCCGCAGCCGCGTGCCACACGCCAGAGCCGCCGCTCGCCTTGCCCGCGCGCCGCCACGCCGGAGAGCGCCGCCCTCGCCGGAGCTTGCTACCGCCGCCGACCGACGCGAGAAAAACCGCCGGAAAACGCCCCATCGTTGAACCGCCAAGAACCGGGGTAAAAACCGCCGTCGACCGGTCCAAATCGGTTTTTTCTAATAAACCGTTGTTATTATTATTTAGCGGACGTTCTCTATTAAGATCTCTTTAGCGAACGGTTTTCGTCTTGTATGCCTCTGTAGCGAGCGTTCGCTTGATAGGATTTTTTTTCTGCCAGGGACCCGTTTGTGATTAAAAGTTTTGCAGATTAGTCCCTAATCTTCAAACCCTCACAACTTTTTACTCGTTTGTCCAAATCCAACGAAACCAACGCCCACTTCTTCTTTATGATCCCCTCTATCTAGTAATCCAGCCCAAACATGTTTTTGAAATTTTCAAATTTCGAATTCTGTTCAGATTTATATTCAAACTTCGTTTGATCATAATTTGAGTTTCGTAACACCGTTTGAGTTGATTCTTTTTGCAAATCGAAGCTCTTAACCTAAACTTTCTGATAAGGCCAAATTCACATAATTTTGGTACTGTTAGAAATTGTTTTATGTTGCAAGAGCTATTTGCTTGGTTTTGATGTTTTCCGAATCGACTTCTTCGATCTTTCTGGTCTTTTGAGTGATTGCTTATGTGTGTGTTACTATTGCTTGCTTACGATAGATTGACCGGAGTGTGACGAGTAGAACTATCAAGAGTTATGAGTGCGAATCATCTTCATCAACATTGCAGGCAAGTTCACACTTTGATCATATCCCTTTCATACCCAGTTTTTATTGCATTAGATCAATCCTCAAACATTGCATGGTTAGGATCTAATTAAATTGTGGGATGGGAAGTAGTTGAGGTAGTACCTATTACCTGTTTATTATCAAACCCTTGGGAGCTACTATTATGTTACATTGCTATGCTATGCTCGTAGACATGGATTGGGTTTTGAGAGTATTCATGACAGAGGTGAGATTGTTAATTAATGGTTTACTTAAGGTGGCAACTCAAACACACATCTGGGTGGATTGAGGCACCTGGTTATTCCAGGATTGCCTTCTAGGCACCTGGGTAGACCAGGATTGCCTGTTTTTATTATGGATCGCCACCCAGGCTCAAAGGGATCATGAGATTATTCATACTAGAAACTTCCGTGTGCAGCCACAAGCTATTATGGGCTCTAGCATAGTTGATTAAGTCGAGCGAACTCTTACAGGGTAGACTAGCAGATGTAGGGGAAAGTAGGTGTAACGGTCTATCCATCGTAAGGTGCTAGCTCTTCTGAAAGACTGTGTCTCGGTCATCCGTCTTCTCAAACACCATGTAGTGCGAGAAACCAAATGGAGGCGATCAAGTCTTGTGGGGAAAAGTGCACAAACCTCTGCAGGGTGTATAAACTAATCATGGTTAGCTATGTCCCCGGTTATGGACATCTTGAGTATCTAGTACCTGGATTATCATGTGAATCTCATCATGTTACTTTAAATTAAGTTTGTTGGGTTTAATGATGTTATTTAATTGGGATTGAGAATGCTGTCAACCATTCTCAATGTTCAATAACCACCATGATAGTTAAATAAAATTTATTCCTTTGCAGTAGGGAAAAATTGGCTTTTCGCAAAAACCTTATAACCATAGAGCTTTTCCACCAGCCATATATGCATGTAGTGATAGCCATTGTTCATCATTTCTCTCTATGGTGTGAATTTGCTAGTACATTCAATGTACTGACCCTTTGTGGCTGCAACGTCTCATGTTGCAGGATTATCTTACGACGAGTAAGTGATACGTTAGGGTTATGATTTCTACACTCAACTTTGCCATTGGTGTTGATGGGAATCCACAACCTTGTTACTTCCGCTATTTGGATCGAGGTAATAGTATTTACGTTACTTTATACATTTGATTTACCTCTGTTATAAATCCTCGAGTACTGTGTGTGTCAGCATACCGATCCAGGGATGACACTTAAGCACAGAGACTTGATCCATTCGGGTCGGGTCGCTACAGTTTTGTAGAACGCCCTATCTGAATTGGGTTCTCAATTGATGGATGCCAAGACCCGGCTGGCGAAGCAGGAGACAGAGATAAAGACCAATGACTCTAAACTCCAATTGAGCCTCTCTGAATCTGAGAAATTGAAGAGCAGCTTAGCTGCAAAAAAGAAATCCTGGTCCGAAGAAAAGACGCTGTTGATACAACGCGCTGAGACAGCTGAGGCGGCTCTTGTGGAGGCTACTACAGAGCTCACCGGTTTAAAAAAACCGGGTGTCTCAAATGGTCTCCGCCATCTTCGGTGAGTTATTTGCATAAGTCCCTTATACTCTATTTTTACAAAGAATATAAACCGCCTGCTTAACCTTTGTTAAAATACTTACAGGTCCGTGGAGTAACAACCTGAGCCAGGACAGTGTGACAAAGCTGAAGGTGGTTTATACCTTGGTGGAACAACTTTATACGGGGGCTCAACTGGCGCTTGCTGCTATCTCTCCTGCCAACCAAGGATTCAACCGCCTAAGTGATGTTTTGAAGAAGTTATTGATCTTACCCTCCAGGTTTCAAGAGGTCAAACGATCCTGTGCCAGAGCTAGAGCCCTGACTGCCCTGAGCCGCTCCAAAGCCTGGGTGCCGGATTTAGACCCGGTAGACGTGGCTAAGGGGTACCCTACCGTGAAGGAAGACGGGACTCCATTTGAGCAAGATGACTTTATTGCATGCGTGAGGGGGGTCGTCCTCAAGCTACCATTCTTGGAGAGGAGACCAACATCGACAAATATCAGCCGGGTTTTGATATGGAGAATAAGAAGATGGCGACTCCCTCTTATAAGGTGACAGATCTTATCCCGCCGGTTCGCCAACACACTTTTTGTTGGGTGGTAGGTGCGACATATGCCAACGGGTGGCTTATCATTGTGGGAGCCAGTAAGACGTCGCCGGTGCCTGGAAACGGGATGAGGCGAAGACATGCACGCCGGCGAATCTTACCCAGCTTCGGGGCTCTCCGTGGAGATAACACCCCTACTGCTGCTCTGCGGGGTCTCCGCATGATCACTAGATGGACAAGTAGCTACACAATGCTCCTTGAGCTGTTCGGTGGGAGGAGGAAGAAGGGCACGGCTAGCTTGCTTCTTCTCCTTGTGTGGTGTTTAGAACTAGCAGGGGGTTGAACCCTTTGCATGGGTGCCCCGGGGGGTTTATATAGGCCTACCCCCCGGGGGTACAATGGTAATCCGACTGGGTGCGGGGCCCAGCCGTCTGTGACTGCGCTCGCCGGCTTCTGCGCCGGCTGCTGGGGCCCGCCGGCTGCCGGCCCCTTGGTCGACAGGCAGGCCCCACTGTCCAGGACCTGGTCGGCGGCGAATCACTGTTGCTCTATCTTGGTGACGTGGGCTTCGTCGTGGTAGGCGTGGCTACAGTGCCGCCGCCCGGCGGGTGATCGCTGTAGCCTCACCGCGTCTTGTCTTCTTAATGGGGCGTCTCCTTCGAGGGAGGCGGCAAGCCGGCTGCGGGGAGCCGGCTCTGTCTTGGACCGACTAGGGGAGGCGTGGCCGCCTTCGGGTATCTCTCTGCCCGAAGGGACCCGCCGCTCGTGGGCCGTACTGGCAGGCCGTCGTGGATGACATCAGGGTCAGCGTGGCAACAGTGCTGCGCCGGACGGGTCATGGTCACACGTACGGCGCACTGTGCCGGTCGTGCTCCGGGATTTGGGGGTGGCAGGCTTTACTGTAGCCACGCCCCGTCTCGTCACCGCTAGGTGGATGCAAACTTTCAGGGTACGGTCTCGACCGCTTTATGGGAGTCGGCTTCTTGGAGTCGGCCTCCTCACGGCCGGCTTCTCGAAGTCGGCCCTCCCATGGCTTTCTTCATGAGGGCTAAAGTCGGACCGCCTTTCGAAAGCCGGCCTGGGTGGCAGCCAGCAAGGGGAAGGCGGCTCCATGTCTTGGATTCTTGAGAGCCGGACGGGCTCGTAATTTTTTCAGAAGGACTAGGGGAAGCCGCCTAGGCTACCCATGGCTATTTACTCCGACAGTAGTCCCCGAAGCTGAGCGAGCTTCGAGGCTGATAAGGGGATGAGAAGCTTGGTCAGCTTCCTATCCTGCGGGGCCGGCTTTGCTTGTGCGCGCCGACTTCAGAGAGCTCCGGTTCTCGTAGGCGGGAACGCGGGCCACGTGGCGAGGAAATCCTGCCAACGCACGCGCGTGACGGGACATCGCTACAGGCCCGGGCCCGCCACTCGCAGGCCTCGGTAAGAGCGTGGATCTTCCGTGGCCCACATGGACCGCTCGCCTTCCCGCGACGGTTTTATTCCGCCATCAAGGCACAGTAATCGCGAGACGTGGGGGAGTGGGCACGATCGATCCCCACGTTTCCCCACGCCGCGCCTCCTCGGCTCTGCCACGCAAGCCTATAAGTAGGGGGATGAGGGGGAGCGACAGAGGTTCGCATGCTCTCTCTCGCTCCGCCCCTTCTCGTCCTCCTTTCTTCCTCTCGTTGCCGCCGCAGCCTCCCGTCTCAGCGCCACCGCGTCGCCACATCGTCTTACTCCCATGGCGCTGTCGAGCTCATGGAATGGCTCCAACGTCCATGAGGACCATGTTGAGTTCCTCCGCCAGACTCGGTGCCTGCCCGGCGCCAACCTCGTGCGGGTCCGCCTGGCGCCGGAGACGGAGATCTCGCCGGCACCGGAGGAGGGCGAGCGGGTCATCTTCCGCTCGCACTTCCTTCGCGGCTTCGGCCTTCCGGAGAGCGGATTCCTGCGCTCCTTCCTCGAGTTCTACAATCTTCAGCCGCATCACCTCACGCCCAATGCGGTGATGCTGCTGTCGGCCTTCGTCTCTCTCTGCGAAGGTTTCTTGGGGCTGCTCCCCACGCTGGAGCTCTGGGGGGAATTCTTCCAGAGCAAACTCGGCACCGTCGTCGCAGGCGTGCCCGCCCCCTGCGGGGCCTTCATCGCCATGAGGAGGGAGGGCGAGAACAACCCGTTCCCACCCATCCCCCTGATCCAGTCGGTGAAGGTCTGGCAGAAGTCGTACTTCTACGTGAAGAATGTCGCCCAGCAAGGAGACCACGTCAACCTGCCGGCTTACGTAGCCGGCCCGCCGGCTGGGAGGCAGCCCTCATGGAGTTTCTGGTCCCGGTCACTGTCTCAGGCCAGGAACGCTGCCGTCTCCCGGCTTCGGGTGATGATCCAGTCGGAAGGCCTGAGCAGGGCCGACTTGGTGGCCGCCTTCGTGGAGCGCCGGATATCTCCTCTCCAAAGTCGGCCCCACATGATGTGCCAGATGAGCGGCCGCTTCGACCCAAGCCGGCTGAGCACCAGGGAGATGCCTCATGCGGAGGTGTCATATATGGTAAATTATATCTCCAATTGCAAGCTCGCCGAGGACTGGCGATACGGCAAGGTGCTGTATTCTCGCGCCAACCCTCCGCCCGTGGTAAGCTTTCCTCTCTTTCTTCTTTTTGTTGGTAGCCGGCTTTATGATGGCCGGCTTCTGATCGGTCGGTTCTTCTTAGCAGAACCCCCTTCTTCCGTCGACGACCGGGGCAGCAGGGATAGAACGCCAGTACGTCGCCGACCGCACGGTGGACCACGTCAACGACCCGGATTTGGGGGCGGCCGCCATGGAAGACGCCGTCGTGTTGGAAATATGCCCTAGAGGCAATAATAAATTGGTTATTATTATATTTCCTTGTTCATGATAATCGTTTATTATCCATGCTAGAATTGTATTGATAGGAAACTCAGATACATGTGTGGATACATAGACAACACCATGTCCCTAGTAAGCCTCTAGTTGACTAGCTCGTTGATCAATAGATGGTTACGGTTTCCTGACCATGGACATTGGATGTCGTTGATAACGGGATCACAATCATTAGGAGAATGATGTGATGGACAAGACCCAATCCTAGCCTAGCACAAAGATCGTGTAGTTCATATGCTAAAGCTTTTCTAATGTCAAGTATCATTTCCTTAGACATGAGATTGCAACTCCCGGATACCGTAGGAGTGCTTTGGGTGTGCCAAATGTCACAACGTAACTGGGTGACTATAAAGGTGCACTACGGGTATCTCCGAAAGTGTCTGTTGGGTTGGCACGAATCGAGACTGGGATTTGTCACTCCGTGTAAACGGAGAGGTATCTCTGGGCCCACTCGGTAGGACATCATCATAATGTGCACAATGTGATCAAGGAGTTGATCACGGGATGATGTGTTACGAAACGAGTAAAGAGACTTGCCGGTAACGAGATTGAACAAGGTATCGGGATACCGACGATCGAATCTCAGGCAAGTATCGTACCGATAGACAAAGGGAATTGTATACGGGATTGATTAAGTCCTTGACATCGTGGTTCATCCGATGAGATCATCGTGGAACATGTGGGAGCCAACATGGGTATCCAGATCCCGCTGTTAGTTATTGACCGGAGAGTCATCTCGGTCATGTCTGCATGTCTCCCGAACCCGTAGGGTCTACACACTTAAGGTTCGGTGACGCTAGGGTTATAGAGATATTAGTATGCGGTAACCCGAATGTTGTTCGGAGTCCCGGATGAGATCCCGGATGTCACGAGGAGTTCCGGAATGGTCCGGAGGTAAAGAATTATATATAGGAAGTGCTATTTCGGCCATCGGGACAAGTTTCGGGGTCACCGGTATTGTACCGGGACCACCGGAAGGGTCCCGGGGGTCCACCGGGTGGGGCCACCTGCCCCGGGGGGCCACCTGCCCCGGGGGGCCACATGGGCTGTAGGGGGTGCGCCTTGGCCCATATGGGCCAAGGGCACCAGCCCCAAGAGGCCCATGCGCCAAGAGATAAGGGAAAGGAAGAGTCCTAAAAGGGGAAGGCACCTCCGAGGTGCCTTGGGGAGGATGGACTCCTCCCTAGCCGCACCCTTCCTTGGAGGAAGGGCCAAGGCTGCGCCCCCTCTCCCTTGGCCCTAT
Organism: Triticum urartu; assembly: GCF_003073215.2. Lineage (NCBI taxonomy): Eukaryota > Viridiplantae > Streptophyta > Magnoliopsida > Poales > Poaceae > Triticum > Triticum urartu. The sequence continues at coordinate 517,188,802 of NC_053024.1, forward strand.
ATATAGTGGGGGGAAGGGAGGGCAGCAACACCTAAGCCCTGGCGCCTCCCTCTCCCTCCCATGACACATCTCCCTCCTCTCGCAGCGCTTGGCGAAGCCCTGATGGAATCCCGCTACTTCCACCACCACGCCATCGTGCTACTGGATCTCCATCAACCTCTCCTTCCCCCTTGCTGGATCAAGAAGGAGGAGACGTTGCTGCTCCGTACGTGTGTTGAACGCGGAGGTGCCATCCGTTCGGCGCTAGGATCATCGGTGATTTGGATCACGACGAGTACGACTCCATCAACCCCGTTCTCTTGAACGCTTCCGCGCGTGATCTACAAGGGTATGTAGATCCACTCCTCCCTCGTAGCTAGATGACTCCATAGATTGATCTTGGTGACACGTAGGAAAATTTTGAATTATTGCTACGTTCCCCAACAGTGGCATCATGAGCTAGGTCTATGCGTAGTTTCTATGCACGAGTAGAACACAAAGTAGTTGTGGGCGTTGATTTTGTTCAATATGCTTACCGTTACTAGTCCAATCTTGATTCGGTGGCATTGTGGGATGAAGCGGCCCGGACCGACCTTACACGTACTCTTACGTGAGACTGGTTCCACCGACTGACATGCACTAGTTGCATAAGGTGGCTAGCGGGTGTCTGTCTCTCCCACTTTAGTCGGATCGGATTCGATGAAAAGGGTCCTTATGAAGGGTAAATAGCAATTGGCATATCACGTTGTGGTTTTTGCGTAGGTAAGAAACGTTCTTGCTAGAAACCTATAACAGCCACGTAAAACATGCAAACAACAATTAGAGGACGTCTAACTTGTTTTTGCAGGGTATGCTATGTGATGTGATATGGCCAAAGGATGTGATGAATGATATATGTGATGTATGAGATGATCATGTTCTTGTAATAGGAATCACGACTTGCATGTCGATGAGTATGACAACCGGCAGGAGCCATAGGAGTTGTCTTAATTTATTTATGACCTGCGTGTCAACATAAACGTCATGTAATTACTTTACTTTATTGCTAACCGTTAGCTGTAGTAGTAGAAGTAATAGTTGGCGAGGCAACATCATGGAGACACGATGATGGAGATCATGGTGTCATGCCGGTGACGATGATGATCATGGAGCCCCGAAGATGAAGATCAAAAGGAGCAATATGATATTGGCCATATCATGTCACTATTTGATTGCATGTGATGTTTATCATGTTTATACATCTTATTTTCTTAGAATGACGGTAGTAAATAAGATGATCCCTCACTAAAATTTCAAGAAGGTGTCCCCCTAACTGTGCACCGTTGCGACAGTTCGTTGTTTTGAAGCACCACGTGATGATCGGGTGTTAGATTCTAACGTTCACATACAACGGGTGTAAGACAGATTTACACACGCGAAACACTTAGGTTGACTTGACGAGCCTAGCATGTACAGACATGGCCTCGGAACACAAGAGACCGAAAGGTCGAGCATGAGTCGTATAGTAGATACGATCAACATGAAGATGTTCACAGATGATGACTAGTCCTTCTCACGTGATGATCGGACACGGCCTAGTTGACTCGGATCATGTAATCACTTAGATGACTAGAGGGATGTCTATCTGAGTGGGAGTTCACAAGATGAACTTAATTATCCTGAACATAGTCAAAAGGTCTTTGCAAATTATGTCATAGCTCGCGCTTCAGTTCTACTGTTTAGATATGTTCCTAGAGAAAATTTAGTTGAAAGTTGATAGTAGCAATTATGCGGACTAGGTCCGTAAACTGAGGATTGTCCTCATTGCTTCATAGAAGGCTTATGTCCTTAATGCACCGCTCAGTGTGCTGAACCTCGAACGTCGTCTGTGGATGTTGCGAACATCTGACATACACATTTTGATAACTACGTGATAGTTCAGTTAAACAGTTTAGAATTGAGGCACCGAAGACGGTTTTGAAACATCGCGAAACATATGAGATGTTTCGAGGGCTGAAATTGGGATTTCAGGCTCGTGCCCACGTCAAGAGGTATAAGACCTCCGACGATTTTCTTAGCCTGCAAACTAAGGGAGAAAAGCTCAATTGTTGAGCTTGTGCTCAGATTGTCTGAGTACAACAATCATTTGAATCAAGTGGGAGTTGATTCCAGATGAGAAAGTGATGTTTCTCCGAAGTCATTACCACCAAGCTGCTAGAGCTTCGTGATGAACTATAATATATCAGGGACATATATGATGATCCTTGAGATATTCGCGATGTTTAACACCACAAAAGTAGAAATCAAGAAGGAGCATCAATTGTTGATGGTTGGTGAAACCACTAGTTTCAAGAAGGGTAAGGGCACGAAGGGATACTTCATGAAACGGCAATTCAACTGCTGCTCTAGTGAAGAAACCCAAGGTTGAACCCAAACCCGAGACTAAGTGCTTCTGTAATAAGGGGAACAGCCACTGGAGCAGAATTACCCTAGATACTTGGTAGATGAGAAGGCTGGCAAGGTCGATAGAAGTATATTGGATATACATTGTGTTGATGTGTACTTTACTAGTACTCCTAGTAGCACCAGGGTATTAGATACCGGTTCGGTTGCTAAGTGTTAGTAACTCGAAATAAAAGCTACGGAATAAACGGAGACTAGCTAAAGGTGAGCTGACGATATGTGTTGGAAGTGTTTCCAATGTTGATATGATCAAGCATCGCACGCTCCCTCTACCATCGAGATTGGTGTTTGCGTTGAGCATAGACATGATTGGATTATGTCTATCGCAATACGGTTATTCATTTAAGGAGAATAATGGTTACTCTGTTTATTTGAATAATACCTTCAATGGTCTTACGCCTAAAATGAATGGTTTATTGAATCTCGATCGTAGTGATACACATGTTCATGCCAAAAGATAGTAATGATAGTACCACCTACTCGTGGCACTGCCACGTAAGTCATATCGGTATAAAACGCATGAAGAAGCTCCATGTTGATGGATCTTTGGGCTCACTCGTTTTTGAAAAGTTTGAGGCATGCGAACCATGTCTATTGGTGTATATGCATGAAGAAACTCCATGCAAATGGACCGTTTGGACTCACTTGATTTTGAATCACTTGAGACATGCAAATCATACCACATGGGCAAGATGACTGAAAGCCTCGTTTTCAGTAAAATGGAACTATAAAGCAACTTGTTGGAAGTAATACATTTTGATGTGTGCAGTCCAATGAGTGCTGAGGCATGTAGTGGATATCGTTATGTTCTTACTTCACAGATGATTTGAGTAGATGTTGAGTATATTTACTTGATGAATCACGAGTCTGAATTATTGAAAGGTTCAAGTAATTTCAGTGTGAAGTTGAAAGATCATCGTGACAAAAGGATAAAAGATCTATGATATGATCATAGAGATGAATATCTGAATTACGAGTTTGGCACAAAATTAAGACATTGTGGAAATCGTTTCACAACTAATACAGCCTGGAACACCATAGTGTGATGGTGTGTCCGAACATCATAACTGCACCCTATTGGATATGATGCATACCATGATGTCTCTTATCGAATTACCACAATAGTTTATGGGTTAGGCATTAGAGACAACCACATTCACTTTAAAAGGGCACCACGTAATTCTGATGAGATGACACCGTATGAACTATGGTTTAGAGAAACCTAAGCTGTCATTTCTTAAAAGTTTGGGACTGCGACGCTTATGTGAAAAAGTTTCAGGCTGATAAGCTCGAACCTAAAGCGGATAAATGCATCTTCATAGGACACCCAAAACAGTTGGGTATACCTCCTGTCTCAGATTCGAAAGCAATAAGGGATTGTTTCTAGAATCGGGTCCTTTCTCGAGGAAAAGTTTCTCTCGAAAGAATTGAGTGGGAGGATGGTGGAGACTTGATGAGGTTATTGAACCGTCACTTCAACTAGTGTATAGCAGGGCACAAAGAGTTGTTCCTGTGGCACCTACACCAATTGAAGTGGAAGCTTATGATATTGATCATGAAACTTCAGATCAAGTCACTACCAAACCTCGTGGGATGACAAGGATGCGTACTACTTCAGAGTGGTACGTAATCCTGTCTTGGAAGTCATGTTGCTAGACAACAATGAACCTACGAGCTATGGAGAAGCGATGGTGGGCCCGGATTCCGATAAATGGCTCGAGGCCATAAAATCCGAGAGAGGATCCATATGTGAAAACAAAGTGTAGACTTTGGAAGAACTACTTGATGGTCGTAAGGCTGTTGAGTGTAGATGGATTTTAAAAGGAAGACGGACAATGATGGTAAATGTCACCATTAAGAAAGCTCGACTTGTCGTTAAGATGTTTTCTGACAAGTTCAAGGAGTTGACTACGGTGAGATTTTCTCACTCGTAGCGATGCTAAGAGTCTGTTGGAATTATATTAGCAGTCACTGCATTATTTATGAAATCTTGCAGATAGGATGTCAAAACATTGTTTCCTCGACGATTTTCTTGAGGAAAGGTTGTATGTGATACAACCGAAAGGTTTTGTCAATCCTGAAAAGATGCTAGTAAGGATGCAAAGCTCCAGCAATCCTTCTAGGACTGGAGTGAGCATCTCGGAGTTGGAATGTACACTTTGATGAGATGATCAAAGATTTTGGGTTTATACAAAGTTTATGAGAAACTTGTATTTCCAAAGAAGTGAGTGGGAGCACTATAGAATTTCTGATAAGTATATGTTATGGATCAAAAATGATGTAGAATTTCTGTAAAGCATATAGGGTTATTTGGAAAGTGTTTTTCAATGGAAACCTGGATTAAGCTACTTGAGCATTGAGCATCAAGATCTATAAGGATAGATCAAAACGCTTAATGGTACTTTCAAATGAGCACATACCTTGACATGATCTTGAAGGTGTTCAAGATGGATCAGTCAAAGAAGGAGTTCTTGCCTGAGTTGTAAGGTATGAAGTTAAGACTTAAAGCTCGACCACGGCAGAATAGAGAGAAAGGACGAAGGTCGTCCCCTATGCTTAAGACACAGGCTCTACAGTATGCTATGCTGTGTACCGCACCTGAAGTGTGCCTTGCCATGAGTCAGTCAAGGGGTACAAGAGTGATCCATGAACGGATCACAAGACAGCGGTCATAGTTATCCTTAGTAACTAGTGGACTAAGGAATTTTCTCGATTATGGAGGTGGTAAAAGAGTTCGTCGTAAAGGGTTACGTCGATGCAAGCTTAACACCTATCCGGATAGCTCTGAGTAGAGATACCGGATACGTATAATGGAGCAACAATTTAGAATAGCTCCAAGTAGAACAGTTATTTGGAATAGCTCCAAATATAGTGTGGCAGCTACATCTAGGAGATGACATAGAGATTTGTAAAGCACACACGGATCTGAAAGGTTCAGACCCATTGACTAAAACCTCTCTCACAAGCAACATGATCAAACCTAAAACTCATTGAGTGTTAATCACATAGTGATGTGAGCTAGACTACTGATTCTAGTAAACTCTTGGGTGTTAGTCACATGGTGATGTGATCTGTGAGTGTTAATCACATGGCGATGTGAGCTAGATTATTGACTCTAGTGCAAGTGGGAGACTGTTGGAAATATGCCCTAGAGGCAATAATAAATTGGTTATTATTATATTTCCTTGTTCATGATAATCGTTTATTATCCATGCTAGAATTGTATTGATAGGAAACTCAGATACATGTGTGGATACATAGACAACACCATGTCCCTAGTAAGCCTCTAGTTGACTAGCTCGTTGATCAATAGATGGTTACGGTTTCCTGACCATGGACATTGGATGTCGTTGATAACGGGATCACATCATTAGGAGAATGATGTGATGGACAAGACCCAATCCTAAGCCTAGCACAAGATCATGTAGTTCGTATGCTAAAGCTTTTCTAATGTCAAGTATCATTTCCTTAGACCATGAGATTGTGCAACTCCCAGATACCGTAGGAATGCTTTGGGTGTACCAAACGTCACAACGTAACTGGGTGGCTATAAAGGTACACTACGGGTATCTCCGAAAGTGTCTGTTGGGTTGGCACGAATCGAGACTGGGATTTGTCACTCCGTGTAAACGGAGAGGTATCTCTGGGCCCACTCGGTAGGACATCATCATAATGTGCACAGTGTGATCAAGGAGTTGATCACGGGATGATGTGTTACGGAACGAGTAAAGAGACTTGCCGGTAACGAGATTGAACAAGGTATCGGGATACCGACGATCGAATCTCGGGCAAGTATCGTACCGATAGACAAAGGGAATTGTATACGGGATTGATTAAGTCCTTGACATCCTGGTTCATCCGATGAGATCATCGTGGAACATGTGGGAGCCAACATGGGTATCCAGATCCCGCTGTTGGTTATTGACCAGAGAACGTCTCGGTCATGTCTGCATGTCTCCCGAACCCGTAGGGTCTACACACTTAAGGTTCGATGACGCTAGGGTTGTATAGGAAGTTTGTATGTGGTTACCGAATGTTGTTCGGAGTCCCGGATGAGATCCCTGACGTCACGAGGAGTTCCGGAATGGTCCGGAGGTAAAGATTTATATATGGGAAGTCCTGTTTTGGTCACCGGAAGAGTTTCGGGGTTTATCGGTAATGTACCGGGACCACCGGGAGGGTCCCGGGGGTCCACCAAGTGGGGCCACCTGCCCCGGAGGCTTGCATGGGCTAAGAGTGGTGAGGAACCAGCCCCTTAGTGGGCTGGTGCGCCTCCCACAAGGGCCCATGGCGCCTAAGAGGTGGGAAGGGGGCAAACCCTAAAGAGGATGGGCCTTAGGGCCCATCTAGTGGCGCCTCCCTCCCCTCTCCCCTCTTGGCCGCCACCTCCTTGGCCATCTAGGGCTGCCGCCCCCCTAGGGGTGGGAACCCTAGAGGGGGCGCAGCCCCTCCCCTTCCCTATATAAATAGAGGCATTGGGCTGCCCATAAGACACGTGATTCCATCTCTAGTTGGTGCAGCCCTGCATATCTCTCTCCCTCCTCTTCTGTGGTGCTTGGCGAAGCCCTGCAGGATTGCCACGCTCCTCCATCACCACCACGCCATTGTGCTGCTGCTGGATGGAGTCTTCCTCAACCTCTCCCTCTCTCCTTGCTGGATCAAGGCATGGGAGACGTCGTCGGGCTGTACGTGTGTTGAACACGGAGGTGCCGTGCGTTCGGCACTTGGTCATCGGTGATTTGAATCACGACGAGTATGACTCCATCAACCCCGTTCACTTGAACGCTTCCGCTTAGCGATCTACAAGGGTACGTAGATGCTCTCTCCTCCCCCTCGTTGCTAGTCTCTCCATAGATAGATCTTGGTGACACGTAGGAAATTTTTGAATTTCTGCTACGTTCCCCAACACGTCGTGGGGGACGACGCCGAGCCCGGAGGCATAAGGCTCACCGCCAGCTTCGAGGACTGGCCGGATGATGCCGAAGCCGAAGTCGCCCCGCGCCGCCAGCCGGCGGCCGACCATCAAGGCGCGGGCTCGTCCATCGTGCCGGCTGCCAGCGGCGGCGCACAGAAGCGCCGGGCCGCGTCAATCCTCTTCGGCAGTCGGCCGAAGAAGTCCAAAGCCTCCACCGCGGTGACAAAACGAGATGAGGCGACCGCGAAGGCGGCCCGCTTCTGCAAGGCGGTGAAGTAGCCTCGGGCGGTCTCAGCGTAAGTCGTCGATTGCCTGGTCGCATGCTCTTCATCATTCTCTTCTTGTTCGAACATTCTTCTTAACTTTTTCCCCGCTCACTGGACAGGGCGCCGCTTTCCCTTGAGTGGGGTCCGGGCGCCTCCGTAGTTGGGCCGACTGGAGGATCCTCGAGCTCCCGCCGTGTGGACCCCCGCGCCGACCTCAGGGAGGCCATAGAGCGGAACGCCCGCGAGGCACGGGAGGAGTGTGAGGCGGCGGAAAAAGCGGCCGCCCAGGCGGCGAGGGAGCAGGCCGACGCGGCAGCCAAGGCCCAGGCGGAGGCGGCGACCGCGGAAACGGAGGCGGAGGGTTCGCGCAACCAGCCTCCGCTGCTCGCCATTCCCCTCCGAGCCGTGGCCCCTGACACCCCATTGCCCTTGGCGGAGGAAATCGTCCAAGACCCGCCGCTGATGGAGAGGAGGGAGGACCTCGTGGCCTTCGCGGGGAGAGCGCCGCCGGCAGCGCCAACCGGAGCGGGCCAAGGCGGCCAATCGTCAGCGGTGCCAGAGGAGCCGGCCGGGGGTGAGCCGGAGGACGGAGCCGGCTTCGAGGTGCAGCCGGTGATGCGTCGGCGCGCAGGGGGAGGCACCGCTCCGCCGGAGTCGCGCCGAGTTGCGGGCGCCGGCCAGTTGACTGAGGCTCTGGAGGCGGCCAGCACCGCCTCGTCCGAGTGGACTCCCAGCGGGGGGACTGGCGAGCTGAATGCGGCGGCTCAAGAGGTCCGAAGCCGGCTTCAAGCTCAGGACGCCCTGCTGCAGCAGTACACCCAGGAGTTCATGTCGACGCGGGCCGTCATCCGGGTGAGTTTTTCATTCTTGGCCGCTTTGGTCTCTTGATTTCTTCCGTGGGGGCGCGTCAGCGCACCCACTGGGTGTAGTCCCCGAGATTCGGGCCGACTGCTGCACAGTCAGGTCGGATCTTTCTTGACGACTACCTTATTTTTGCTTCCTGTCTGAACTTGCAGGAATATCATAACTCCCGTGCTGCCGCCTTCAACTCCCAGGCTCAGGAGTTGGGTCGGAAGACCGACGACCTGGCCAACAGCCGAAGTAAGTGCTTGATCTTGTCTTTCTCCTGTGGGGGCGCGTCAGCGCACCCACTGGGTGTAGTCCCCGAGATTCTGGCCGACTGCTGAGCAGTCGGGTCGGATCTTTCTTGACGACGTTTTCCTTATTGGTTTTCTTTTGTCTTTCGCGCTTTCAGGGGCCAACGCCGACTTGAGGAGGGAGCTCGGCGAAGCGCAGGCCGCCCTTCGTACCAAGGATGCTGAGTATGCTGCCTTGGTCCAGGAGCGTGACCGCCTGGCCAAGAAGCTGGCTGACCAAGAGAAAAGCCACAAGGCGGCCCTGCAGAAAGCGCAGGATAGCGAGGCCGCCCTGAAGGTAGAGTTTGAGACCGGGGCGGCGAGCTGGGCTGAGACTCGGCGAGCACTGGATGAAGGCTTCGGCCGCATTGAGGACTTGATCGACGGTAAGCCGCCTTCCTCGCTCCTCTCCTGCCCCTTGGCGCCTGGTTTTTGGCCTAACTTGTGCTGCTGCCTGTTTTCTTGTGCAGACTACTTTCCCGGCTACTCCACCTTTGCCGCCCAAAGCAAGGAGGCCCATCGCGAGGCGCGCCATCAGGCGGGGGCCAACATCGCGCCGGACGCGAACCGGACGCTTGAGGAGCAGCTCTTGGCTGTCCAGGCGCGGTTGCAGCCGGCTCATCGGATGCTTCGCCGGCTCCAAGGTGCCGGGGCGCAGGTGTTGGCCGCCCTCTGGCCCGGCGAGACGATCCCCCCACCCCAAGCCGGACTGCCGACTGGCTGGAGGTCGCAGTCGGTCGCTTTGAAGCTTGGAAGGCGTCGGCGGCCCGTCTTGGAGCCGGGCGGGCATTGGAGTTCGTTCGGGCTTGGTACCCAGGGCTGAACCTGGACCAGCTGCGCACTTGGCGGCTGGAGGCCGACGCGAAGTTGGAGGAGGTGCGGCCGGCTATCGCCCAGCGTGCTTCGACGATCGCCGAGTGCACCGACATCAGCGTTTTTGCACCTGAAATCAATGATGACGGCGTTGCCCAGCCGGAGGAGTGGTTCGGGATGAACCCGGCGGTGGGCGAAGACTCGGCAGAGGAGATCGCCTCCAGCGACGAGGGCGAGGATGACGAAGAAGAGGACGGCGAAGACGTCGAGCCGGCTAGTGGAACAACCGGCCGTCCTCAAGTTGACCGTGCCTCCAGCAACGAGGCGCGTGGAAGCGCGCCCTCTGCGGGAGGCGGTGATCAAGCCTAGGTTCGCCAGCCGGCCGCTCCTTCAGCCGGCACAACCGTCTCTGCCGACCAGCCCGGCTCGTCGGTCGCTCCGCCAGCTTGACCTGCCATCCTTATTTTTCCTACTTGTTGTCTTTTGAACAATCTTTATTAAGCTTTCGCAGTTCCACCCACTGGGGGTGTATCCAAACTATGTTGAATGCTGGCCTCTCGGAGGTCTTTTATGTAAATATTATTATTTGCATGTTTGGTTTCCATTCGCGTATGTTTTTTATCCTTAGGCTTTTTCCTTTGCCGCCTTCCCTCTTTGGGGAGGCAAGTACTCGAGCTTTCTTGGATTGAAGTGAAGTGAATGGAAACTGGCTGGCCGGCTACTCTAGTAGTCGGTCGGTGGTAGGCGGCAAACCGGCTTTCGTTATATTAGTCCGATGGTCCCTGGCCATTTTTCGTGTGGGCATCCTTTCCTGCTTTTGACTCTTGCCAGCCGGACAGCCGGTTCTTCGAACTGCGGCTTTGGCAAGAGCTAAGCCTGGGTGTCGGCACACTACTTGTCTGACCGCGGGTAGGACTTCTAATATAACTCCAGTCGGCCAGTCCCCGGGCCGACTAGTCGAACCCGGTGCCGGACGGAACAAGTAAATGAAATGACAAGGTCATAAGCATGATACTTTTCATTCATAGATAAAAGATGGTAGTCCCCGAGCCCTCCTCGGGGGGCCTATTGTCTCGTACTTAGTACAAAAGTTAGCGTGATACATACTGCATTTTAGCTGTAAAATCTTCGAAGGAGGTTGGCGTTCCATGGTCGTTCCGACTCCTTGCCGGAGTCGTCTCTCTTTCGTGCCTTCGGCTTCTGTGCGTCGATCAGGTAGTAGGAGTCGTTGCCTAAGGCTCTGCTGATGACAAACAGGCCCTCCCAAGGGGCCGAGAGCTTGTGCTGGCCGGCTGTTCGCTGGATCAGCCGGAGCACAAGATCGCCCTCTTGGAAGGATCTTGGCTTGATCTTCCGGCTGTGGTAGCAGCGCAGGCCCTGCTGGTAGATGGCAGACCGGCTGAGGGCTAACAGCCGGCTTTCTTCCAGCAAGTCGACGCCGTCTTCTCGTGCTTCCTTGGCCTGCGCTTCCGTGTACATGGTTACTCGAGGTGAGTCGAACTTGATGTCAGTTGGGATGACCGCCTCGGCACCATACACGAGGAAGAAAGGGGTGAAGCCGGTTGTCTTGTTTGGTGTAGTGCGCAGGCTCCAGAGGACAGCCGGCAGCTCATCGAGCCAATAGCCGGCTGAATGCTCCAGTGGTACGACCAGTCGGGGCTTGATGCCAGAGAGGATGAGGCCGTTGGCTTGCTCGACCTGGCCGTTTGACTGCGGGTGGGCAACGGACGCTAAGTCCAGCCGGATACCTTGGGCTGCGCAGAAACGTGCCAAGGCTCCTTTGGCAAAATTCGTGCCATTGTCGGTGATGATGCTGTGTGGCACGCCGTACCGAGTTGTTATGTCTGTGATGAATGTCACAGCAGTCGGCCCATTCAGCTTCTTGATCGGCTTTGCCTCAATCCACTTGGTGAATTTGTCCGTGGCGACGAGCAAATGCGTCATGCCGCCATGCGCCGTCTTGAATGGGCCCACCATGTCCAGTCCCCAAACAGCGAAGGGCCAGGTGAGGGGAATGGTCTTGAGTGCCGAAGCCGGCATGTGTTGCTTGGAGCTGAAGAGTTGGCACCCCTTGCAATATTTAACTAATTCCTTGGCGTCATCCAAAGCAGTCGGCCAAAAGAAACCATGGCGGAAAGCTTTGGCGACGAGTGATCTTGAGGCCGCATGGTGGCCGCATTCTCCTTGGTGAATGTCTCTGAGGATTGCAATGCCCTTCTCTTGCTCGACGCACCATTGGAGGACTCCAGTGACACTGCGCTTGACTAGTTCTCTGTTGACGATTGTGTATGCTCCGGCTCGACGTTGGACTTGTCTTGCCTCTGTTTTGTCAGCCGGCAGATCTTGGTTTACTAGGAAGTTGAGGATGGACTGAGCCCATGACGGAGCCGCGACTTCTCCTACTGCCAATGTGGCTACTGCCACCAGGGTGGGCGGGCTGGGTGGTGAAATGCTGGAGTCGGCCGCCGGCTGTTGTGCTGGTGCAGTCCCTGGGCCGGCTACCGAAGTCCCCGAGCCGGGTGTGGCAGTCCCCAAGCCGGTTGCCGAAGTCCCCGGGCCGGCTACGGAAGTCTCGGGGTCGCCTGCTTGGTTCTTCGAGCCGAACCTGGCCGCGTCGGGGTCAGGCGGCACGAAGATGGAATCGGACTCTAGAGACGGCTTGATAGATGGCTTGAGGAGGTGTTGTAGAGCGACGCCGGTTGGTATTGCTTGACGAGTAGAGCCTATTCGAGCCAGGGCATCGGCTGGCTCGTTGTCGGCTCGCGGTACGTGGAGGAACTCGCATCCTTCAAAGTATCCGCTGAGTTGTTGAACCAGGAAGCGGTAGCTTGCCATATTTGCGTCCTTGGCGTCCCAGTCGCCGGATGATTGCTGGACCACCAAGTCCGAGTCGCCATAACATAGGATCCGGCGGATGCCGAGTTCCTTGGCAAGCCGGAGCCCGTGTATGAGCGCCTCGTACTCGGCCACGTTGTTGGAGGCGGCAAAGTGAATTTGCAGCATGTATCTGAGCTTGTCGCCTTTGGGAGAGGTAAGGACGATGCCGGCTCCCAAGCCGGTGCGCATCTTGGACCCGTCAAAGTGCATGCGCCAATGGGTGGAGTCGGGAGCCGGCGGCAGGTACTGGGTCTCGGCCCAGTCGATGAGGAAGTCGGCCAGTGCTTGGGACTTGATGGCGGTGCGGGGCTGGTAGAAGATTGTGTAAGGGGCCAGCTCGATGGCCCATTTCGCCACCCGGCCGGATGCGTCCCGGCTGCCTATGATCTCGGCCAGCGGGGCGGTGCATACGACCATGACGGGATGCTCTTGAAAGTAGGGCTTCAGCTTCTTGGCGGTGAAGTACACACCGTAACACATCTTCTAGTAGTGCGGGTAGTTCTGCTTTGAAGCAGACAACACCTCGCTCAAATAATACACCGGCCTCTGGACCGGCTGGGCTCGGCCTTCTTCTGGGCGTTGGACTACGATGACGGTGCTGACCACCCGGCTGGTTGCGGCAATGTAAAGGAGCATGGGCTCTTTCTCAGTCGGCGCCGCCAGGACGGGCGGCATGGCCAGCATCTTCTTCAGCTCGTGAAAAGCTTGGTCGGCCTGGTCGTTCCACTCGAAGTGAGTGCTCTTCTTCATGAGGCGGTAGAGGGGGAGAGCTTTCTCTCCGAGCCGGCTGATGAAGCGGTTCAAGGAGGCCAAGCATCCGGTGAACTTTTGGATGTCTCGAAGCTTGGTGGGGATCGCCATTCTCTCGATGGCCTTGATCTTCACCGGGTTGCATTCGATGCCGCGTTCGGAGACCAGGAAGCCTAGGAGCTGGCCGGCTGGCACTCCGAACACGCATTTCTTGGGGTTGAGCTTGATTTGGAACCGGCGTAGGTTCTCAAATGTTTCCTTGAGGTCTCCCAGCAAGGTGCCGCGCTTCTCCGTCTTCACCATAATGTCGTCCACGTAGACGTGAGCGTTTCTGCCGAGTTGCTTGAGGAGGCACTTCTGCATGCAACACTGAAAAGTAGCACCGGCATTTCTCAAGCCGAATGTCATAGTCAGGTAGCAGAAGGCTCCAAATGGCTTGATGAAGGCGGTCTTCAGGCGGTCGTCCGGATCCAGCTTTATCTGGTGATATCCTGAGTAAGCATCCAAGAAACTCAACAGCTCGCATCCGGCTGTGGAGTCTATCACTTGGTCAATCCTTGGCAGGGCAAAGGGATCTTTGGGGCAGGCCTTGTTGAGGCTTGTGTAGTCTACACACATGCGCCACTTGTTGTTCTTCTTTAGCACGAGGACCGGGTTGGAGAGCCACTCTGGAAAGAAAACTTCCATAACGAAGCCGGCTGCCAGAAGCCGGGCTATCTCCTCCCCTACAATCCTGCGTTTCTCCTCCGACAGTCGGCGAAGGGGTTGTTTGACTGGCTTTGCGTCTTCTCGGACGTGTAGTTTGTGCTCGGCGAATTTCCTCGGAACACACGGCATGTCCTTGGGGGACCATGCAAAGATGTCTCGATTCTCACGGAGGAAATCGGCGAGCTTGCCTTCCTATTTGCTGTTCAGGTTTGCCCCGATGATGGCAAACCTCTCTGGGTGCTCGGGGTCAAGAGGTATCTTCTTCGTCTCCTTGGCCGGCTGGAAAGATCCTTGAGCATCATGCTCCTTTGGGTCGGGGGACACGGCCGACTGCTTGCCGGCTATGGCCACGACTCGGTCCAACATCTTCTTTTCGTCGGCAATCACAAGGGACTCGGGCAGCCGGCTGCTGGCTGCCGCGCACTCAGAGGACTTCTTGTAATCGCCGGCTATGGTGATGACGCCTTTGGTGCTTGGTATCTTCATCTTGAGGTATGCATAGTGGGGAACTGCCATGAATTTGGCCAAGGCAGGTCGGCCAAGCAATGCATGGTAAGGGCTCTCCGGGTCCACTACTTCAAACCAGATCGCTTCCCGGCGGAAATGCTCCGTGTCCCCAAAAAGTACATCAATCTTGATCTCGCCAATGGGGGCGCGGGACAGGCCGGGTACGATGCCATGAAACACCGTCCGAGTAGGCATGAGCTGCTTCGTCTTGACATTTAGCTTCTCCAGGGTATCATGGTACAGGATGTTGATGCTGCTCCCGCCGTCTATCAGCACGCGGGAGAAGTGGGCAGCACGTCTGTCCGTCGCGAGGGTGGCTTCCAGGACCAATGCATAAGAGCCGGGAGACGGCATCACCTCTGGATGGTCGGCCCGGCTCCAGCTGATGGGCTTTTCTGACCAATGCATGTGTCCAGCGGGGTTGGCAGCGACCACGCTGACTTCCTGGTGCTCTCGGCGTTTGCTGCGCCGGTCTTCGGGCTGGCTTGTAAAGACGATGTAGGTTGCTTGCTCGTCGGGGAATTCGTCGTGCACGGCTCCGACTGCGGGCCGAGCGGCCGGAGGCGGCGCGAGCCCCTCGCCTTTAGAGATTTGGGTGAGCCAATGGCACTTCCGGGTTGTGTGGTTGGACGGCTTCACGCCGCTGTGGAACTTGCACGGGGCGTCGAGAGTTTGCTCGTAGGAGAAGGCCGGCTGCCAAACCGGGCTGCCGCCCTTGGGCTTCTTGGGCGCGGGTCGCCCTTCAGGCGGCATGTCTTCAACTGTGGCCACCTGCCGACTGGCGGGAGGCGGTGCGGGGCCCTTGCGCTTGTGGTCGTTCGAGTGTGGGCGTCGGCCGGAATCCCCAGCCGGCGTCTTGGGCGCCGGGTTGAGTACTTTTCCGGACGCGTCTACCCGAAGCTCGGTCTTCATCGAGGAGTCGGCGGTGGCGTACTTGTCCGCTATGTCCAGAAGCTCGTCGAGGGAAGCCGGCTCGTCGCAGAGGAGCTTGTGCTTGAGGAGGGTGCCTTCTCGGCATCCGGCTGTGAAGTATTCTATGGCTTGCACCTCGTGCACCCCTTCGCAAGAGTTGCGGAGCTCGGCCCAACGCGTGAGGTAGTCGCGGGTGGACTCGGTGGGGCCTTGTACGCACAAGGAGAGCTGTCTGGGCTTGAGAGCCCGCTTGTAGGTGCTGGTGAAGTTGCGGATGAAAGCTTCGGTGAAATCTAGCCAGCTGTTGATGCTGCGCGGTTTGAGGCTGTTGAGCCAGGTCCGCGCTGTGCCTTGCAGCATGAGGGGCACGTACTTCACGGCAACGTGCCGGTTGCCGTTGGCTATGCTAACCGCCGTGGAGTAGTCGATCAACCAATCTTCCGGCTTCACGGAGCCATTGTACTTGGGCGTGTCTCTTGGGAGCGAGAACCCTTTAGGGAAGGGCTCGTCGCGGATGCGGGGGCCGAAGCAAGGCGGACCGACATCGCCTTCTTCTTCCAGCACCAGGGACCGCGCCAGGCGGTCGATCCGATGGCGGGCGTCATTCTCGCCGACTCCTTCACGGCGACCTAGTCGGCCGCTGAGAGTCGGGTGCACCACTGGCGGCGGGATGGGGTATCTCTCTCCACGGGGTCGAGGCGGAGGCGGGTTGCCCCTCCATTCCATGGCTCGGGGATGGCCGTCCGCGTCTCGCTCGATGGAGATTCGGGTTTGGCTTCGGCTGGCAGCCGGCTCTTTCTCGCGTCGCGCGTGGTCTCTGCCTGCAATCGGCGTCCGGGACGTCGCGCCGTGATCTCGGCGCGGGGGAGGGCTTTCCGCGCGGGCGTCGGCTTCGTGCCGCTGCGCGGCTGCATCGATCAGCTGCTGGATGCGTCGGGCCATGTGGGGAAGTTCTTCGGCCCCCAGTCCGTCCAGCTCGTCTACGGCCGCCCGGGCGGCGCGCAGGTTCTTGAGTGGAGTGGCGTAGACTGGGCGGTCGACTCCCAGCGTGCCGGCGATGACGGCGCCGCGTTGCTTGACAACGCCAGCCCGGCTTGGCCCGCCCGGGGCCGGCGTGCCGAAGGCGGCGCGGTCAACTTCACGCTGGTAGGCCTCAGTGAGGCGTCTCACGGAAGCCAGCCTCCGGCCCTCTGCGAGGAGGGCGAGGCGGCGCGCCTCCAATGCTTCGTCGTCGGCATCAGCCGGGAGGGGGGTGGACAAGTCGTGGGCCGCCGCGTGCGGGGCGTCGGGGGCGCTCTCGTCAGCAGCGCCGTCGTGGCCGATGACCATCACCTCGGTGGTGACAGCGTCGCAGCCACCGGCTTGGGGAAGCGGGTCATTGTAGATCGCGACGTTGGTGGGGAAGGTGTCGAACGAGGCCGTGTCGGAGTCGACAGGCGTCGGATCGGTGGGGCCAACCGACACCAGATCCACAGCGGGCTCGCTGGAGACATGGAGCCGGCCGAGGAGGTTGGCGAGGTGGTCGGTGCCCGCATCGGAGGCGAGCTCATCGAAGATGAGGGTCTTGTCGAGGAGATCAGCGAGGCTGCTCGCTGCGCAGGCATTGATGACGCCTTGCAGCGCGTCGTGGTAAGCGCCATTGGGCGTGCCGGGCTGGCTACGCTCACGGGGGAGGAAGAGGGTTCCCGTCCAGAACAGGTCTCCGGACGACGGTGCACCTGGCCCCACGGTGGGCGCCAAATGTCGGGTGGTAGGTGCGACATATGCCAACGGGTGGCTTATCATTGTGGGAGCCAGTAAGACGTCGCCGGTGCCTGGAAACAGGATGAGGCGAAGACATGCACGCCGGCGAATCTTACCCAGCTTTGGGGCTCTCCGTGGAGATAACACCCCTACTGCTGCTCTGCGGGGTCTCCGCATGATCACTAGATGGACAAGTAGCTACACAATGCTCCTTGAGCTGTTCGGTGGGAGGAGGAAGAAGGGCACGGCTAGCTTGCTTCTTCTCCTTGTGTGGTGTCTAGAACTAGCAGGGGGTCGAACCCTTTGCATGGGTGCCCCGGGGGGTTTATATAGGCCTACCCCCCGGGGGTACAATGGTAATCCGACTGGGTGCGGGGCCCAGCCGTCTGTGACTGCGCTCGCCGGCTTCTGCGCCGGCTGCTGGGGCCCGCCCGCTGCCGGCCCCTTGGTCGACAGGCAGGCCCCACTGTCCAGGACCTGGTCGGCGGTGAATCACTGTTGCTCTATCTTGGTGACGTGGGCTTCGTCGTGGTAGGCGTGGCTATAGTGCCGCCGCCCGGCGGGCGATCGCTGTAGCCTCACCGCGTCTTGTCTTCTTAATGGGGTGTCTCCTTCGAGGGAGGCGGCAAGCCGGCTGCGGGGAGCCGGCTCTGTC
Source organism: Triticum urartu (assembly GCF_003073215.2). Taxonomy (NCBI): domain Eukaryota; kingdom Viridiplantae; phylum Streptophyta; class Magnoliopsida; order Poales; family Poaceae; genus Triticum; species Triticum urartu. The sequence goes on from NC_053024.1 coordinate 517,206,505, forward strand.
TTGGGCCGACTGGGGGAGGCGTGGCCGCCTTCGGGTATCTCTCTGCCCGAAGGCACCCGTCGCCCGTGGGCCGTACTGGCAGGCCGTCGTGGATGACATCAGGGTCAGCGTGGCAACAGTGCTGCGCGGACGGGTCATGGTCACCCGTACGGCGCACTGTGCCGGTCATGCTCCGGGATTTGGGGGTGGCAGGCTTTACTGTAGCCACGCCCCGTCTCGTCGCTGCTAGGTGGATGCAAACTTTGACGGTGCGGTCTCGACCGCTTTATGGGAGCCGGCTTCTTGGAGTCGGCCTCCTCACGGCCGGCTTCTCGAAGTCGGCCCTCCCATGGCTTTCTTCATGAGGGCTAAAGTCGGACCGCCTTTCGAAAGCCGGCCTGGGTGGCAGCCAGCAAGGGGAAGGCGGCTCCATGTCTTGGATTCTTGAGAGCCGGACGGGCTCGTAATTTTTTCAGAAGGACTAGGGGAAGCCGGCTAGGCTACCCATGGCTATTTACTCCGACACTTTTGCCCCGGAAGTCGACCCAGTCGGCCTGATTGACGATGAAGCGGAGTTCATTGCTCTGAACGGCTTTGACTGGTACAATCCCAGCTTCCAACCAGTAGAGGGAGGTAAACCGGCGAGGGGAGAGTCATAACCATCTTTTGGGATTTCAAAGCCTTGAAATAGATTAGTTTGAAAACTACATGTTCTTCCTATGCCATCATGCATAAAATGTTGCATATGACTCTTTCCCAATGATGTCAATATATATATATGCAGCACATCCGTGATTACATCCGCAATGTTTTAACTCTGTTCCTGTAAAAAATTAAAAAAGTTGTCCTGGCGGTTTAGCACTGGACAGGTCAAAACACCCGGTATATGACTATGAAATTATCATAGTGGAAAAAACAGAACCAGATGTAAGATAAACAAGGCTGAAAATACATTTGATTAATGAAAAACACAGAGAAACCTATTCATGAATGACACTGTCATACCTGTGTTCTTTGAATCTGGACTGCCGGTTTACATGACCCGGATGACGAGGTTTATAACCCAATCTTTTGTAGAAGTCAATACTCCCATGTCTTGATGATTGTTATGCCTTGGCAACTCATTGTGAAATAACCGAGCCGCTTTAATTTGAAACCATACTGACAGTTAGATTTGAGATGATAAAAAACAGCAAGACAAAAACACTAGGCTTCAGACAATGTAAATCAAAACATTTAAATAAAAACTGGAGGCTTCTGATTCGAATATGATCAGTAAACCTGACCAAAGGGGTTAAGCTAAGATTTATGATCATATAGCCCCCAGTGGCTTTGGCGTTGCGCCGATTAAGAGGGTACCAACAGCTATGTTCTCTTTGGTTCGAATACGACCTGCGTTTGAACAGGACGCCCCCAAATGACCTTGAGAGGTTTTTAACGACCCTGATTCGAATACAATCCAAGTCAGACCCAAAAGGGGTTAGGCTATGATTCGGATACGATCAAGAAGCCCCCTAGTGAGTTTGGCTTTGAGCCGATCAAGAAGGTTACGACAGCTATGTTCTCTTTGGTTCGGATATGACCTATGTTTGAACAGGAAGCCCCCAAGTGACCATGAGGTTTACATCTAGATTCGAATACGATCATGAGCCGGACCAAAAGGGTTAAGCTAGATTTGGATACGATCAGCCCCCTATTGGTCATTTTAAATAATGAAAATAATAAAAATATATGATCATTGAAAGGGAAAAGGACAGAGGTCCTGCTTTATTACTTATCATAATATATACAACGTCAAAGTATGTACATGAAGAGAGCCGGTGGCTTAAGTATAGTATGGCCGAAGCTGAGCAATGTTCCACGGCCGGCGGGTCTCCTCCTCCGGCTTACGTGAGTCTTTGTGCTCTCGAATGTTAATGAGGTAATATGACCCGTTGTTTAAGTTCCTGCTGACCACAAAGGGTCCTTCCCAAGGCGGGGATAGTTTGTGTGCATCAGCTAGATCCTGGATGAGCCAGAGCACCAGGTCACCTTCTTGAAAGGTCCTGGACTTAACCCGGCGGCTGTGATAACGGTGCAAGTCCTGTTGATAAATTGCTGATCGAGCCGCCGCCAAATCTCTCTCCCCATCTAACAAGTCAAGTGCATCTTGTCGGGCTTGTTCATTATCAGCTTCAACATAAGCCGCCACGCGAGGTGAATCATGACGAATGTCACTAGGCAGCACTGCTTCTGCTCCATAAACCATGAAGAAAGGCGTATAACATGTAGACCTGTTAGGAGTGGTATTGATACTCCACAGAACCGAGGGTAATTCCTCTACCCAACAACCTGGCGTCCGTTGTAAAGGAACCATAAGCCGGGGCTTGAGACCTTTTAGGATTTCCTGATTTGCTCTCTCAGCTTGACCATTGGATTGGGGGTGAGCTACTGAGGAAACATCAAGTCGGATATGCTCACGTTGACAAAACTCCTCCATAGCACCTTTGGACAGATTAGTGCCATTGTCAGTTATAATGCTGTGTGGAAAACCAAAGCGAAAGATCACCTTTTTCATGAACTGAACCGCCGTGGCTGCATCACACTTGCTCACTGGCTCTGCCTCAACCCATTTCGTGAATTTGTCAACTGCCACCAAAAGATGTGTCTTTTTATCCTTGGATCTTTTGAAAGGTCCAACCATATCAACCCCCCAAACCGCAAACGGCCAAGTGATTGGAATCATCCGTAGTTCTTGAGCCGGTACGTGTGCTCGTCGTGCAAACTTTTGACATCCATCACACCTACTAAACAGATCCTCTGCATCAGCATGAGCCGTTAACCAGTAAAAACCATGACGAAAAGCTTTGGCCACAAGAGACTTTGACCCGGCGTGATGACCACAGTCCCCTTCATGGATCTCACGAAGAATTTCTTGACCTTCTTCAGGAGAAACACAATGTTGAAATGCTCCAGTGACGTTCTAATGATACAACTCACCGTCAGAAATTGTCATTGACTTGTACCGCCGGGTTATTTGTCGGGCCAGGGTCTCGTCCTCTGGCAACTCGCCCTGGGTCATGTAAGCCAAGAACGGCACTGTCCAATCTGGAATGACATGAAGAGCCGCCACCAACTGTGCCTCCAGGTCAAGAATGGCCAAATCTTCCTCTATAGGAAACTTAACAGACGGGTTATGTAAAAAATCCAAAAAGGTGTTAGGTGGCACCGGCTTACGCTGAGATCCCAACCGGCTTAAGGCATCGGCTACTTCGTTCTTTCTGCAGTCAATGTGTTCCACTTGATAACCCTTAAAATGCCCCACAACAGCGTCGACCTCGCGGTGATAAGCCACCATGAGAGGATCCTTGGAATCCCACTTGCCTGACACCTGCTGAGCCACCAAATCTGAGTCACCAAGGCACTGTACCTGGCTCAGACTCATCTCTTTAGCCATTCGAATACCATGGAGCAAGGCTTCATATTCTGTTGTGTTGTTAGTACAAGCAACACATAACAAAACTTGTCACCTCGAGGAGAAGTTAAAACAACTCCAGCCCCCGAGAGCCTTCCAACTGTCTGGACCCATCAAAATGAACCGCCCAATATGTGTTGTCTGGTTTCTCCTCAGGCATCTGCAACTCTGTCCAATCATTAATGAAGTCAACCAGCGCTTGAGATTTGATCGCAGTACGTGGCACATACATCAAACCATGAGACCCAAGTTCAATAGCCCACTTGGCGACTCGTCCTATGGCTTCTCTATTTTGAATAATGTCTCCTAGAGGAGCAGAGCTAACCACAGTGATTGGGTGACCCTGAAAGTAATGCTTGAGCTTCTGGCTTGCCATGAACACCCCATAAACAAGCTTCTGCCAATGTGGATATCTTTGTTTAGATTCAATGAGCACCTCACTTACGTAGTAAACCGGCCGTTGGACTGGATGTTCCTTGCCACCCTCCTTGCGCTCCACAATAATGGCCACACTGACAGCGCGTGAGTTATCAGCCACATACAACAACAATGGCTCTTTCTCAACCGGAGCAGCAAGAATCGGTGGCTCAATGAGTTGTTTCTTCAGATCCTCAAAAGCAGAGTTAGCAGCGTCACTCCAGACAAAGTCATCTGCCTTGTTCATCATTTGATACAAAGGCATCGCCTTCTCCCCTAACTGGCTTATGAACCGGCTTAAGGCTGTGACGCGACCCGCCAACCGCTGAACGTCATTGATGCACGCCGGTTTAGCCAGAGATGTAATTGCCTTAATTTTCTCCGGGTTAGCCTCAATACCTCTGTTAGACACCAAAAAACCCAAGAGTTTGCCAGCTGGGACTCCAAAAACACACTTGGTCGGGTTAAGCATCATCTTGTAGACCCGGAGGTTATCAAAGGTCTCCTTTAGATCAGTTACCAAGGTTTCCTTCTCTCTGGATTTCACCACTATATCATCCACATAAGCATGAACATTACGCCCAATCTGATTGTGAAGGCAATTCTGCACACATCGTTGATAAGTCGCCTGGGCACTTTTAAGCCCAAAAGGCATAGACACATAGCAGAAGGCTCCAAACGGAGTGATGAAAGTTGTCTTCTCCTGGTCCTTAACTGCCATCTTGATCTGATGATAACCCGAATAGGCATCCAGAAAACTCAAACGCTCGCAACCCGCCATAGCATCAATGATCTGATCAATATGAGGGAGAGCAAAAGGGTCAGCCGGACAAGCCTTGTTTAAATTGGTGTAATCCACACACATACGCCAGGTGCCGTTCTTTTTGAGTACAAGCACCGGGTTAGCCAACCACTCCGGGTGAAAAACTTCAACAATGAACCCGGTCGCCAAGAGCCGGGCCACCTCTTCTCCAATCGCCTTGCGCCTTTCCTCGTTAAACCATCGAAGAAACTACCTGACCGGCTTAAATTTCAGATCAATATTGAGAGTGTGCTCAGCGAGTTCTCTCGGGACACCCGGCATGTCAAAAGGCTTCCATGCAAAGATGTCCCGGTTCTCACGGATGAACTCAATGAGCGCGCTTTCCTATTGTGGATCCAAGTTAGCACTGATAATGAACTGTTTGGATGAGTCGCCAGGCACAAAATCAACCACCTTGGTGTCATCAGCTGATTCGAATTTCAACACTAGTTCATGCTCCGTAGTTGGCTTCTTCAAAGACGTCATGTCTGTCGGGTCAACATTATCTTTCTAAAACTTTAATTCCTCTGTTGCACAAATGGACTCAGCATAAGCAACATCACCTTCTTCACATTACAGGGCTATTTTTCGGCATCCATGTACTGTGATGGTGCCTTTATAACCCGGCATCTTGAGCTGCAGATATACATAACACGGCCGGGCCATGAACTTGGCATAGGATGGCCATCCAAACAGGGCATGATATAGGCTTTTGATCTTAACCACCTCAAAAGTTAACTTCTCAGCCCTAGAATCATATTCATCCCCAAAGGCTACTTCCAGCTCAATTTTTCCAACTGGGTATGCCGACTTACCAGGTACAACACCATGAAAAACAGTTTTGGATTGTTTAAGACTCTTGTCAGTCAACCCCATGCAACGAAACGTCTCATAATAGAGGATGTTGATGCTACTGCCTCCGTCCATGAGCACCTTAGTAAACTTATATCCACCAACCTGAGGCGCCACCACCAAAGCCAAGTGACCCGGATTATCAACCCGGGGAGGGTGATCCTCCCTACTCCACACAATAGGCTGTTCTGACCATCTCAAATAACGTGGAACCACCGGCTCAACAACGTTTACAACCCTCTTATGAAGTTTCTGGTCCCTCTTGCACAAACTAGTGGTAAATACATGGTACTGTCCACTGTTCAGCTGTTTTGGGTTACTCTGATACCCAGACTGCTGCTGCTGTTGCTGCTGATTACTTTGGCCGGATTGCTGATTATAACCACCTTGGTTACATGGATGGCCCTGGCCATGAAAACCGCCTCCGCCTGAGCCGGCGCCCGGGCCATGAAATCCGCCATCGCCTGAACCGCCGCCAGGTCCGTGGTTACCATCGACAATGTTTGAATTTTTAAACGCCTTCATGATCGTACAATCCTTCCACAGATGGGTAGCTGGCTTCTCCCAGGTGTCGTGTCTCGGACGGGGTTCATTCAGTAGTTGCTCAAGGGTGGGACCTGACCCGCCTGACCGAGGAGGTGGCCTCCCCTTGCCTCGTTGGTTGTTGCCATGTGTACTGGCATTAGCCACAAACTCGTTAGCCTTACATTTATTACCTCCTTGATTTGTCGGGTTATGCTGGTGACCCTTGCCATTGTCATTCTTTTTTCCCTTCCCTGCCTTATCTTCATCAGATGTAGGATCCTTGGTACTATCCGAATCAGCATATTTGACTAGAGCCGCCATCAACTGGCCCATGTCATGACAATCACGCTTGAGCCGCCCCAGCTTCTGCTTCAGAGGTTCAAAACGGCAATTTTTCTCCAACATTAAGACCGCAGAGCCGGCATCCATCTTATCAGATGAATGTATTATCTCCTTGACCCGGCGCACCCAATGGGTTGTGGACTCACCTTCCTCTTGCTTACAGTTAGTCAAGTCCATGATTGACATAGGTTGCTTACATGTGTCCTTGAAGTTCTGAATGAACCGGGCTTTTAACTCTGCCCATGAGCCGATGGAGTTGGGTGGCAACCCTTTCAACCAAGCGCGAGTTGTTCCATCCAACATCATAGTGAAATATTTAGCCATTGCTGCATCGCTGACCTCCAATAGCTCCATCGCCATCTCATAACTTTCAATCCATGCCCCAGGCTGCAAGTCGGCCGTGTAATTAGGCACCTTACGAGGCCCCTTAAAATCTTTTGGCAAGCGCTCATTACGTAGAGCCGGCACCAGGCAAGGGACACCTCCTGTCCTTGTGGCCACTCCTGCCTCAACAGAGGTTGCTGGATAAACCGGAAAAGCCTGATGAGCCACCTGCTCAGCTGCCAGTTGAACCGCCTGCTCAGCCTCCCGACGGATCCTCTCCTGATCCACCAAGTTAAAGGCCCCATCCTGCGCCGGGTCATGCCTGCGCGGTTGGTTACGGCGTTGGGCATTGCTTGACATAGCCGCTGAGTCCATATGCCTGCTATAGCTCAGGCTCAGGCTCGGGCGAGGGGTTGAATGGATTCTGTCTCGACTATAAGAGTACGCATCCTGCTGTGCCAGGGCTGTCTGAAGAAGTTCTCTGACCCTTCGCGTTTCGATCGCCGTTGAAGAGTCGCCTTCCATTGGGAGAGCCACCAGACGAGCCGACGCAACAATTAAATTCTCCAAAGGGTTAGAAAAGTGACCCGGTGGTACTAGCGTGTAATGAGGCGGAGCAGTATTCACACGGGGTGGTTCCATGGCCCTCGGCTGAACCGGCGCCCCCATCCCGGGTGTTGTGATTCGGTTTGCCTCCGGCGGGTTGCTGGGACCGGCCCCGGGTGTGTGGAAAAGGTTCCTAGGATCGTAAGTCAGAGGCAAACGTGACTGAGTTTTCTGGTGTCTTCTCCTCATGACGTCGTTTGACGCGTTCAGATCCACCGAGAGCCGGAAAGTCTCCGCTTGAAGCTGCTGAGCACGAGCATCCAAAGCCGCCCGCTCCGCAGCCATCCTGACATCTTCTGCTGCTAAATTTTCCTTGGCTTGTGCCACCTCTTCATGTAGCCGTGCCACCGCCATTTCATGTTGAGCCTTATCCGTCGGCTCAACCACAACAGTCAACAGAGTCGTCATCTTATCCATGAGGTCCATTAGTACCTGAGTCGGGGGGCGCGCGGGGTCTCCTGACCCGGTCGCTACTGACCCGGTGGTTATGGCTGTCGCAGCCGTAGAATTCTGATCAGGTTGAGTGCCAGCCATGAAGACTCCGGCTTGATTCGGCAGCTCAGTGGGGTCCGGAATACTGCTGCCATCGGAACAACCCCCAAGCCCGCCGTCTTGTACTGATACAAATAATCTGTTTCGCCTGTGGACGACTCACCGTCAGAATAAACGGCCGTCTCACCACCGTCCACCGATCCTTCTAAAAATTCCCCTCCATGGATGCAACCCACGAAGGTACGCCTTATGGCGGATTGAGCCCGGGCAGATCTAGCACGATGAGCCGTCTCGACGAGGTCGGCGCAAATGTCCGGCTCAAGGCCCGGCTCGCTGATCCGGCTGATGAAGACGTGGATTCCGTCGAAGGGGACCCGGTATCCGTACTCAATTGAGTCGGCGTCGGGGCCCCAGCCTTCGTCGTCGATGTAGAGCTTGCCGCGATGACTCTTGGTCATCCGGTCCACAGCGTATCCCTTGAGCCCTTTGAAGTTGCCCTTCAAGAACTCAAATCCACTGTGCGCTGGCCCCGCGGTGGGCGCCAACTGTCGTGGAATTGTCACGGCAGATGTCCTAGCGAAAGGACTTAGTCGTAGGGCCATCGCAACTAGGAAGCTTAAAGGGGTTAATTGGGCCAAAGGACACGAGAGGTTTATACTGGTTCGGCCCCTTACGGTGAAGGTAAGGCCTAGTCCAGTTGATGTTGTATTGCTAGGTTTCGATGACCAAGGAGCGAATCTGCTAGCTTGGCTATCGGTCTGTTGTTTCTTGTCCTAAGCCGCCACTGGGTCATCCCCTTATATACACGGGTTGACGCCTGGCGGCCTACAGAATCCTGGCCGGCTCATAAAATGTTTCCGGCTCGGTGACTTCTTTTATATGCCTTTCTTTACAAGTCTTTCTTTACACATGGCGGTTTACAATATTGGGCCTTAAGCTGCCCCTGGGCTTAGGCCTTCTACAATTCTTAATAAACTATCACCTTGAATATTACTGGGCTTCTCTTAATAACCCGCCATTAGGGTTGACCCGGCCCCTCCTGGGCGGGTCATACCTGAAAGTTATATTCCCAACAACAACCATAGAAAGAGCTTTCTCAGCTATGAGCATTGTCAAAACTGAGTTGCAGAATAAGATGAATGATGAATGGATGAATCATCGTTTGGTGTGCTATATTGAGCGTGTTGTATTTGCAAGTATTGATGATATTAAGATTATACAGTGCTATCAAAAAATGAGGAAACGCAAGGGGCTACTACCTCTTGCACTTTGTGACAATGGTATTTTTTTCAAAATATCATACAAACAATTGATTTTAGTATATGTCCAGTGTACTAATTTTAAATACTCGGTTTTATATTTGCAGCTCCAGGTCCTTCTACTATTGCTGGTGAAGAAAGAATGGCCTAGAATTAAGCAAGTCTTCATTAGTTTGGTACCAAACAATGTTTGCAAAACTGCACTTTCTTAAATTATTTGTTTTATTGAATTTTCTCTCATGGTAATAATGAATTTAGGGCCATTTGCATTTCTGTCCCTAACTCGAACCACCTAATCAGATATACCCCTAATTCCAAAGCCTGCTCAAAAATGCCCCTCCGCCGTGATGTGCCCTTATAGAAATGCCCCTCCGAGCCGTTTCCGTCCAGTCAAGGATGTTTGACCGCTAACGTGTCGTTTCTTTGACATTTTTGCCCCTCCTGCCGTACATCTGGGCCCAACTAACCGGTTCACTCTCTCTCCCCTCTTTCTTCTTCCTCGCGACGACAGGGGCATTTTTGAGCACGTACTGGATCGGGCGTTTCCGTGGTCGGAGAGAGAGAGGCAGGTCAAGCACGGCATGGTGAGCGATGTCTACGGCGGGCACGGCGGGGATGTCTTCTACGAGCTCGTCGGTGGCCGCCAATGTAAGTTTCAGTGTCGATTTGGGGGAGATATGGGCATATTGCGAAATTAGGGTTCATCAATTTGGGTTTTTTTGCTGTTGTTAGGTTGATGGTCTCGGCATAGTTCAGTTTCAATCGGAGTTTTACATCCCCGATCTGACATTCTGTGGCCTTGAGGTTCGCTCGATGCAATGGTGCCCTGGCCACGGGCTTATTCCTGCTCGTCGTGTCGCCTGGGGAGGAGCAAGCTCCGGCAGAAGGTTTCTCGGCTGCCCTCCTGATGTAAGTGTTTGGCTTTTAAGCTTGATTCGATTCTGCTCTTTCCCCTCTTTCTAATTCGATCATTGATTTTGCAGCTTCCTGATGAATGTGAGTGGGTTGTATGGATTGACCCGCCACCGACCGAACATGTTGCTCATGCATTTGAGGAGCTTCATGCAGGATTGGAGAAGAGCTGGCTAAAATCTCATGATTTAGAGAGGAGGGTGATGTATCTAACCGAGAAGAACAAGAAACTAAAGCTGAAGATGAAAAAGAGGAACAAGCTTATGCAAGCATGGGGATTTATCATAGTTCTTGGTATTAGCATTGTGGCCACATTTGTTTCTGGGTGGTCTAATAATCCATACTAAATGGATTTCTCTTTGTAGTGTATGTTGTGATGGAGCTTGGTGTGGGTATGTATTATCACAGGACAATGCTGTGATTTGGGAATGTTGTGATGTTGCTATTTGGAAATGACTCAAGAATCTTGCTTTGATTGATGACTGAAATAGCATAGATTGAAATATTTGAACAAATGATCTGTTGTGACAAAATAGGAGCTCACAAAAATATTTGAAAGTAGCATCTCACAAGATAGCAGCTCACATAATATTCCAAACTAGCAGGTTACAAAAGGAGCATTGCACATTCAAGATAGTAGCTCACAAGTTCACCATTACATAAGTTCATAATTTCAGCATCACACACTTAAGGTAGCAGCTAACAAGTTCACTTTCAACCTAAGTTCATAAGCACAATGCACTGTCAACCTAGTACTATCACTCTTGTCTATCACAAATTCACTTTCAGTCTTTATTGAGAAGGTTGCAAGAGCATTTCTACAGTCTAAAGCACTGGAAAATATTGTTCCCTGTACCAAAGAAGGATCATCTCTATTGTATTGCACATCTGGTCTTTCCTCATCAGATGTTTCAGAGTATCCCATGTCCCTGTCCTCCTCCTTCTCATCTTCACCTGCCTCAGCAAACATGCCTTCAGGGGGTGGAACATAATATTCCCCATCATCATCTTTCTCCTTGCCCTTCTTCCTTGTTACAAACTGTGGAAACAACTTTTCATCCTCATCATCACTTGGCCAATCATCTGGTAGTCCCTCTTCAGTATAGGGGTCAACTGAATCTCTACTCTGAGAGGGACCTGCATTCTTAGGAACTTCTACAGTAGGTGTTCCTGGTGCCTGCATGGAACTGCTGCTGCCTCTACTATGAGCATTTTTTTCCTGCCCCTTGATTGGCTGGTCCTACCTTTATCTCTAGACCTAGACTGAGATCTTGTTCCTCTGCTCTCTGGCTCTCCTCTCTTCCTTTGTATGACACTGATTTCTAGTTTAGCAGGGAAATAATCATGTATTGCAAACATGATACCAAGCTCATCATCACACTGGACAGGGACCCAAGCTGTTTTGTCAATGTCCCAGTACCTGAATTCCACTGCATCATATAGACCCCATGGATATTGAGCACATATGGCAGGTCTAAACTGATTAAAAGTCCATTGATTGTCAGCAACAAAAGGAAAAGAGAATCCTGTATTGGTTGCTTTTGTGCCAGCTCTAGCTAGAAGTGTGGTTTCCATTCTACATTCCATCCCAACTGCTCTATCGGGGTCGATCCTACGATGACCATGGAAAACAGAGACAGATCCCAACGCCATGAGCACTATGAACTAGGTCAACAAATCCCAAATCGAACTACAAATGGCATGAGACTCCGCCAGATTAGAAGTGAAACTTACCCCGCTGAAGCATGCTTCTGTGGCTGCGGTGTGCTCCCTCGTTCGCCGCCGCTGCCGCCGCAACTGCTATCCCCATCCATCCGCTGCCGCCGCCACCGTAGTAGAGTGTCGCGCAGAGTCAAATTTGAAGCTCCACCATGGCTGCCATCAGGAGATCGAGCCTTGCGAGTTGGATCGAGCGAGCTAGGGTTAGGGTTACAGCGGGAGGCGATTTGGGGGAGAAAGAGAGAGCGTGCGGCTCGGGCGAGAGAATGAGAGGGAGAGAGAGTGAACTGGTGACCTGGGCCCAGGTGTAAGGACGGAGGGGAAAAATGTCAAAGAAACGGCCGCTTACCAGTCAAACAGCCTTGACTGGACGGAAACGGCACAGAAGGGCAATTCTATAAGGGAACATGACGGCGGAGGGGTATTTTTGAGCAGGCTTGCGAATTAGGGGCAAATGTGAGTAGTGGGTTCGAGTTAGGGATACAGATGTAAAAGACCCATGAATTTATATTTCATCTTTAATGTGAATTTGTGGCATACTTCTGGAACATGTTGGTGTGCATGTCATTTGATGTTATTTTTAGTCAGTTAGTTTTAGCCCTAGGCTTTGAGAAATCCTGGCTCCGCCTCTGTCTAGGATGGAATAATATGAAAAACAGGACGACATGGCATATTCACAACTGTTTGTGCAAACTAAACAGAAACCATTTCAACAAATAAGAAGCAATGCAAGCTAGACACCACATGAAAGATGCAACCAATATGACTCTTCCAAGTTAAAAGCATCCCATCATAAATGGCATTTCAACAAATTAGAAGCAGTGCATGCTATGAATCATATGAAAGATGCAACTAATATCACACTGCATATACTAAAGGTGTCTCGTCATATTGATTTATGCGGGATACAAAAAAAACAATAATTTTATTTAAGGACATGCTTAATAGACAGATGTACTATGTACTAAAAACGGGAAGGCATGTCACATTAACAGGTATAATGTATAAACACAAGCAGAATAGCACATGCAATTTAACCAGATTGGAAGAATTACAATCTAGACACCATATGCAACATGCAACCACATATCACGCTGCCAAGTTAGAGCAAGCACCTGCGATGCTAGTGTATGGGAAATGCGGTAATCAACTTTAGAGCTACATTCACTATCTTCATCTAGCCTTGTTATTTCTTGAGAATCATGTGGGGAGGCTGACGCTGCAATCTTTAAATGAGGATATTTTCTCACAGTAGTCCACTTGCCTGACTGCCTCATCAGAAGTGATTGATGAGGGATACACAAGAACATTAGTTTGATGTAAGAACGTGGTTAATAGATAGATGTAATAGTATGTACCAAAAACAGTAAGGCATGTCATATTCAAAGGTATAGTGTGTAAGCTAAGCAGATGCAATTTAACCAAATTGGAAGCAATACAAGCTAGACATCCGGCTGGAGTGGTGAGCATGATCATCTAGGACCTGAGAGCCTGGTGGGAGGCGGGTTGCTTCGCCACCGTCGTGGCTTTTTAGTTGGCTTCCAGGTGATGCCTGTCTGTGTTGGGCTTGTCACTGGCTCGGCCAGTGCCCTGACTAGCCATTTGACTTCTGGTGCTCTCGGGATGGTGGTTCATGTAAAAAATATCTTTCCTTACCTTAATAAAGACCGACTTTGGCCTTTCGAATACAAGCTAGACACCATATGCAACATGCAACCATTGACACCGCGAAGTTAAAGCAGGCACCTGGGATGGTGGTTCATTGGGAGCGAGGTCATCAACTCCAGAGATACGTTTACCGTCTCCATCTGCTGACACTGCAGCCTTTAAATGGCTGAAACGTGTCTGGCCTAGCCGCGTGCCATGCTGGAGCAACTTCTCTCTTTTATTTTCTGCTTCTGTGAAGGCAGCAGAGTCTGAAATACCCTTGCATAAAAACACAATAGTGAGATTATGGGTGAAGTGTATGCAGAACTAGTGCACTATAAAAGTAGCAGATAGCAGGTGGCTGAAAAATAAATGACAGGAGACATATGATAGCTCTACAACATTGCATGGCAAACAAAATTAGATTATACTCCATGTGATTTTGTAATATATGAGCACAGGAAATGCAGGTACTCCTCCAGCACACCACCACATGTGGTCCCATCAAGATAACAGTCGACTGAAAATAAATAGGTCAGTCGATTTTTTTATGAACCGTCCGATCTATAAGGAACGGGCAGATGGCCTTGGTCTACCTCCCACCAGTCACTGTTGACGATCTTTCTCGAACCGCCAGCGACCACCGGCCCAGACCCCTGCCTCCGCCGCCCCGCCCTCCCCTCGACCTCACACCACCACCGTGCTTGGCAGCGCCCCCAGGCCATCCCTTTAATCCCGGGCGACCTCTAGATCGGGCGCCAGCAGCTCTAGGCCCCACACGCCCCTAAGATAAACACCGAGGCGCTGCTTCCCCGGCGTAATAGGCGGACTAGAACCTGTTACGCTGGGGAATGCTTCCGTTAATTAGGAATCAACTGACCAGGAATTGAAATCCAGGGGCGACGGACCTCTAGCTAAGGCAAAATAGTATATGAGGAGAAACCTTGTGCATCACGAGTAACTAGGAACATCTAGTATCAAGAAGAAGCGGTCAACTAGTGTCTTCTGTGGGATGAATACTGTGCAAGCATACACGCAAGATTTGCAAGAATAAGGGAAGAGGAGTACCATTTCCGGTTGCCAGTGTGGTCGCCTCCACATGCCGCGCCGATCTTCTTCTTTTTGCTGGGGAAATCGATGTTTTGGAGGAGGGTGCAGGCTTGGACAAACCCATGGCCAAATTGTTGACGGTGTTGCCATGGCCGTATGTCGGCGGAGGGGAAGCAGATCCAAGGCGGCGAAGGACGGCGTAGCAGGAACAGCTCCGGTGCGGTGGACGGTGGCGAAGTTGGAGCGGCAGCGGTGAGGCGCAGGATGGCATGGTTGAACTGGCTCGGGTACGGATGGCTCAGCCTCGTCAACTACTAGCCTAGGAGGGCGTTGCGGTTGAGGTTGCGGTGGACGACGATGTCGGGGTATCAGCTCTGGCATGATGGAGGAGGGCGGCGGTCGATGGGTGGGATGGGGTGGCGGACGGAGGACGCCGGGGTTTCGCGGCTGGTGGAGAGGTAGTTTTGGCGCCCACAGAGTACGAATGGGGAATCGGACGGGGGCGGGGGGCTAAGGGAGAACCATTTTTTGGTCTGGGACGCGCTTGTTTTTGGCTTTTTTGAACAGATGGGACGCGTTTTTTTGAAATTTGGGGAAAGTACAAACTTTGCTCCCCTCTTAAATTTCATACTTACTGCGGGTCGGGGGTAGGATGGTAATCCCAGGTGTCCCAAATAGTGGGCGGGAGCGATTTCGGCCACGCGCATGTGTGCTTAGGCGGCCATTGTGTATGAATGTTTTTCGGAGGCGGTTGCATGGCGTCTAGATGAAGCTACAAACCTACCCCGGTTTAGACCTTTGGACGTCGGGCCGGTAGGTTTCACGGGTCGGAGTTAGAAAAGTAATTTCCTTCTACTACCAAACATTGGTCTCACGCGGTTTCGGGCGAGTAGAGGCTCTTTTGGCGCTTCGTTCGAAATTTTGAAACATAAGCATTCATGTTTAGTGTACTCTTGAACTTTGAGGATTGACCTAAATAGACAACGTTAAATTTGACCTTGTATGTTTGAAAACCTCATTAAATTATCCGATTCTTTTTGAAATTTTGACACTTGAAAATCCTATAACTACGATTATTTTCGAATGGAGCAGCTAAATTTGAATCTATTTTGTACACGACTATATATGCTATTATGTACAAAATTAGAGCAAAGATTGGTGCCCCCATAATTTAGGTATGATTTACAAATGCCATGATATCGAATTCAAATAATTGAATGGACTTCATGTTGAATTCGATTTTTTTGCAAAATTGCCATAGTTTCCTTCCTATCCGTCAGATATATATCGGACGGACTCTTATAAAAACAGAGTTGGTGATGATGGTGTGCCTATCATCCTGCAATATAGGCCGTCCGATTTATATCTGACGGATAGGAAGGAAACTACGGCAATTTTGCAAAAAGGTACCCACACACCTCTCCACAATTGCAAATAAGGCCTTCCCTCGTTCATCCCTTTCTCTCACAAGATAAACTAGTCATACAAATGCATCTTGATGTTACGTGCAACGCATGGGCATCTTGCTAGTAAGAGTAGAAATATGAACATTTACAATAGCAACTATATATGATGTGAAAGTATATTCAATAATGAATCTAATGGCGCTGATTTGTTATTGTATATGTTATTATTTCTGTCTATGAACTTCGTCAAAGTTTACAAAATTTGACTTTGAGCAAAGCTAAAATGTGGAGAAAATAAAAACAGAGGGAGTACGCAGGGACTAGTATAGTTACTACTGCCGGAACATGGTAAGTTGGACCCCACGGCAGCCGGACCAGTAAACCCTCGTACTCCCCACCGCATGGGAAACCACTGCCGAGTCTTCCCCGGCTCCGTGTCATTCCCTTCCTAGGCCTCGCCATCGTCCACCACCCTGGTGCTCTCGGCGTGCCGTGGTCAACATGGTCAACGAACGACATCCATCGGACGTGGACTGTACGTGGAGAGGCTGACAGCTGGGTCCACGGCCACACACAAGGAAATGCCTCCTTATTACGCGCAAAATAATGATTCCTCCACCTAACAAGCAGGGACCCACCGGACGGGCCACCATATTTCACAAAAAAAATGTTTCCCCCCCCCTGCTAACAGGTCGGACCCACCAGCTATATCTTCGCACGCAAGGAAGTGTCTCCTTATTACACACAAAAAAATGAATACTCCCCCTGCTAGCTGGGACCCAGCATAGTGGGAGGCTGACATGTGGGCCTACTAAGTTGACGGGGACAGAGGGCTTATCAACTTAGTCAATATGAACGATTCTAGCTCCAGTGACCATACGATGTCCATCAACGGCCGTAGTGCTTCTTCAACCTCTGGTCTTCTTGCTCCACGCGCCCAAAGCAGCGCCGGTCGTGCCGCCTGCTCCTGCCTCCCGTGGCTGGCTCGGCTGCCGCGGAGGCCTCACCACCCCCTACTACTCCCACCACTGGCCAGGCCCTGCGGCGACGGCAGCCACACACCGCCAGCCGAACCAGTGAACCCTCGTACTCCTCTCCGCGTGGGCACCCACTGCCGCGTCTTCCTTGGCTCCGCGTCGTCCCCTTCCTAGGCCTCGCTGTCGTCCACCGCCGTGGTGCTCTCGGCGCGGCGTGGTCAATGTGGTCAATGACCGACTTCCATCGAAAGAGTAATATATGTGGAGAGGCTGACAGCTGGGTCCACGGCAGCAGCAAGCAAGTGACTCCTTATTACGCGCAAAATAATTATTCCTCCACCTAACAGCAGGGACCCACCGGACGGGCCACCATATTTCACAAAAAAAATGTTTCCCCCCTGACTGCTGAGACCCACCAGCTACATCTTCGCACGCAAGGAAGTGCCTGACAGTCGGGACCCACCCGGTCGAAGCGTACATAGCATTGTCATTCTGGTCGTGAACGCGTACGTACATACGATCGGTCTGTCTGCGGGCTGCAGCAATGAACAGTGGCCGTGCAAGGAAGGGCACGTGTCGTAGTAGAGGCGCACACGTGTCGTAGTAGAGGTGTGCACGTAGCATGTACATGCACGTGTTGGGGAACGTAGTAATTTCAAAAAAAATCCTACGCACACGCAAGATCATGGTGATGCATAGCAACGAGAGGGGAGAGTGTTGTCTACGTACCCTCGTAGACCAAAAGCGGAAGCGTTATAACAACGCAGTTGATGTAGTCATACGTCTTCACGGCCCGACCGATCAAGCACCGAAACTACGACACCTCCGAGTTCTAGCACACGTTCAGCTCGATGACGATCCCCGGACTCCGATCCAGCAAAGTGTCGGGGAAGAGTTCTGTCAGCACGACGGCGTGGTGACGATCTTGATGTTCTACCGTCGCAGGGCTTCGCCTAAGCACCGCTATAATATTATCAAGGACTATGGTGGAGGGGGGCACCGCACACGGCTAAGAGATCTCAAGGATCAATTGTTGTGTCTAGAGGTGCCCCCTGCCCCCGTATATAAAGGAGAAAGAGGGAGGAGGCCGGCCCTAGGAGGGGCGCGCTAGGGGAGTAGGATTCCAACTCCTAGTTGGAGTAGGTTTCCTCCTTTCTAGTCCAACTAGGAGAAGGGGGAAAAGGGGGAAGAGGGGAAGGAAGGGAGAGAGGGGCCGCGCCCCAAACCCCTTGTCCAATTCGGACTGGGCTTGGGAGGGGCGCTCGCCACCTCCTGGTCCTTCCCACTAAGGCCCATTAAGGCCCATTGCTTCTTCCTCGTATTCCCGTAACTCCCTGGTACCTCCGAAATACTCGAATCACTCGGAACCTTTCCGATGTCCGAATATAGTGTCCAATATATCGATCTTTATGTCTCGACCATTTCGAGACTTCTCGTCATGTCCCTGATCTCATCCGGGACTCCGAACTCCTTCGGTACATCAAAACTATAAACTCATAATGAAACTGTCATCGAAACCTTAAGCGTGCGGACCCTACGGGTTCGAGAACAATGTAGACATGACCGAGACACGTCGCCGGTCAATAACCAATAGCGGAACCTGGATGCTCATATTGGCTCCTACATATTCTATGAAGATCTTTATCGGTCAGACCACATAACAACATACGTTGTTCCCTTTGTCATCGGTATGTTACTTGCCCGAAATTCGATCGTCGGTATCTGATTACCTAGTTCAATCTCGTTACCGACAAGTCTCTTTACTCGTTCCGTAATACATCATCTTGCAACTAACTCATTAGTTGCAATTGGTTGCAAGGCTTATGTTGATGTGCATTACCAGAGAGGGCCCAGAGATACCTCTTCCGACAATCGGGAGTGACAAAAATCCTTAATCTCGAAATACGCCACCCAACATGTACCTTTGGAGACACCTGTAGAGCACTTTATATCACCCACGTTTACGTTGTGACATTTGGTAGCACACAAAGTGTTCCTCCGGTAACGGAGTTGCATAATCTCCATAGTCATAGAACATGTATAAGTCATGAAGAAAGCAATAGCACATACTACGATCGGGTGCTAAGCTAACGGAATGGGTTCAGTCAATCACATCATTCTCCTAATGATTGTGATCCCGTTAATCAATGACAACTCATGTCTATGGTTAGGAAATAAACCATCTTTGATTCAACGAGCTAGTCAAGTAGAGGCATAATAGTGACACTTTGTTTGTCTATGTATTCACACATGTATTATGTTTCCGGTTAATACAATTCTAGCATGAATAATAAACATTTATCATGATATGAGAAAATAAATAATAACTTTATTATTGCCTCTAGGGCATATTTCCTTCAGTCTCCCACTTGCACTAGAGTCAATAATCTAGTTCACATCGCCATGTGATTTAACACTAATAGTTCACACCACCATGTGATTAACACCCATAGTTCACATCGTCATGTGACCTATACCCAAATGGTTTACTAGAGTCAGTAATCTAGTTCACATCGTTTATGTGATTAACACCCAAAGAGTACCAAGGTGTGATCATGTTTTGCTTGTGAGATAATTTTATCTAATTGATCCCACTTTCAATATGTATCTAGATCGATGGACTTAGAGTCATCCAGATCTAGTGTCAAAATTTGCATCGACGTAACCCTTTACGACGAACCCTTTTTGTCACCTCCATAATAGAGAAACATATCCTTATTCCACTAAGGATAATTTTGACCGCTGTCCAGTGATCTACTCCTAGGTCACTATTGTACTCCCTTGCCAAAAACAGTGTAGGGTATACAATAGATCTGGAACACAGCATGACATATTTTATAGAACCTATGGCCAAGGCATAGGGAATGACTTTCATTCTCTTTCTATCTTCTGCCGTGGTCGGGCTTTGAGTCTGACTCAGTTTCACACCTTGTAACACCAGCAAGAACTCTTTCTTTGACTGTTCCATTTTGAACTACTTCAAAACTTGTCAAGGTATGTACTCATTGAAAAACTTATCAAGCGTCTTGATCTATCTCTATAGATCTTGATGCTCAATATGTAAGCAGCTTCACCGAGGTCTTTCTTTGAAAAACTTCTTTCACAACACTCTTTTATGCTTTGCAGAATAATTCTACATTATTTCCGATCAACAATATGTCATTCACATATACTTATCAGAAATGATGTAGTGCTCCCACTCACTTTCTTGTAAATACAGGCTTCACCGCAAGTCTGTATAAAACTATATGCTTTGATCAACTTATCAAAGCGTATATTCCAACTCCGAGATGCTTGCACCAGTCCATAGATGGATCGCTGGAGCTTGCATATTTTGTTAGCACCTTTAGGATTGACAAAACTTTCTTGTTGCATCATATACAACTCTTCTTTAATAAATCATTAAGGAATGTGGTTTTGTTTATCCATTTTCCAGATTTCATAAAATGTGGCAATTGCTAACATGATTCGGACAGACTTAAGCATAGATACGAGTGAGAAACTCTCATCGTAGTCAATACCTTGAACTTGTGTCGAAAACCTTTTTGCGACAATTCTAGCTTTGTTATAGTAACACTACTAATCAGCGTCCGTCTTCTCTTGAAGATCCATTTAATCTCAATGGCTCGCCGATCCTTGGCAAAAGTCAATCAAAGTCCATACTTTGTTCTCATACATGGATCTCATCTCAGATTTCATGGCCTCAAGCCATTTCGCGGATCTGGGCTTCATCATTCGCTTCCTCATAGTTTCATAGGTTCGTCATGGGTCAAGTAACATGACCTCCAACAGGTATTACCATACCACTCTGGTGCGGATCTTCACTCTGGTTTTACCTACGAGGTTCGGTAGTAACTTGATCTGAAGTTACATGATCAATCATTAGCTTTCCTCACTAATTGGTGCAGTAGTCACAGGAACAGATTTCTGTGATGAACTACTTTCCAATAAGGGAGCAGGTACAGTTACCTCATCAAGTTCTACTTTCCTCCCACTCACTTCTTTCAAGAGAAACTCCTTCTCTAGAAAGGATCCATTCTAGCAACGAATGTCTTGCCTTCGGATCTGTGATAGAAGGTGTACCCAAATGTCTCCTTGGTATCCTATGAAGACATATTTCTCCGATTTGGTGTTTGAGCTTATCAGGATGAAACTTTTTCATATAAGCATTCACAACCCAAAACTTTAAGAAACGGACAACTTTGGTTTCTTGCCAAACCATAGTTCAGATTGTGTCGTCTCAACGGATTTAGATGGTGCCCTTTTTAACGTGAATGCAGCTGTCTATAATGCATAACCCCAAAACGATAGTGGTAGATCGGTAAGAGACATCATAGATTGCACTATATCCAATAAAGTACGGTTATGATGATCGGACACACCATTATGCTGTGGTGTTCCAGGTGGCATGAGTTTGTGAAACTATTCCACATTGTTTTAATTGAAGACCAAACTCGTAACTCAAATATTTGTCTCTGCGATCAGATCGTAGAAACCTTATTTTCTTGTCACGATGATTTTCCACTTCACCCTGAAATTATTTGAACTTTTCAAATGTTTCAGACTTATGTTTCATCAAGTAGATATACCCATATCTGCTCAAATCATCTGTGAAGGTCAGAAAATAACGATACCTGCCGCGAGCTTCAACATTCATCGGACCACATACATCTGTATGTATGATCTCCAACAAATCTGTTGTTCTCTCCATAGTACCGGAGAACGGCGTTTTAGTCATCTTGCCCATGAGGCACGGCTCGCAAGTACCAAGTGATTCATAATCAAGTGGTTCCAAAAGTCCATTAGTATTGAGTTTCTTCATGCGCTTTACACCGATATGACCTTGTTGGGGAACGTAGCAATAATTCAAAATTTTCTTACGTGTCACCAAGATCAATCTATGGAGTCATATAGCTACGAGGGAGGAGTGGATCTACATACCCTTGTAGATCGCGCATGGAAGCGTTCAAGAGAACGGGGTTGATGGAGTCGTACTCATCGTGATCCAAATCATCGATGATCCTAGCGCCGAACGGACGGCACCTCCGCGTTCAACACACGTACGGAGCAGCAACGTCTCCTCCTTCTTGATCCAGCAAGGGGGAAGGAGAGGTTGATGGAGATCCAGCAGCACGACGGCGTGGTGGTGGAAGTAGCGGGATTCCAACAGGGCTTCGCCAAGCGCTGCGGGAGGAGGGAGATGTGTCATGGGAGGGAGAGGGAGGCGCCAGGGCTTAGGTGTTGCTACCCTCCCTTCCCCCCACTATATATAGGGCCAAGGGAGAGGGGGGGCGCAGCCTTGGCCCTTCCTCCAAGGAAGGGTGCGGCCAGGGAGGAGTCCATCCTCCCCAAGGCACCTCGGAGGTGCCTTCCCCTTTTAGGACTCTTCCTTTCCCTTATCTCTTGGCGCATGGGCCTCTTGGGGCTGGTGCCCTTGGCCCATATGGGCCAAGGCGCACCCCCTACAGCCCATGTGGCCCCCCGGGGCAGGTGGCCCCACCCGGTGGACCCCCGGGACCCTTCCGGTGGTCCCGGTACAATACAGGTGACCCCGAAACTTGTCCCGATGGCCGAAATAGCACTTCCTATATATAATTCTTTACCTCCGGACCATTCCGGAACTCCTCGTGACGTCCGGGATCTCATCCGGGAATCCGAACAACATTCGGGTTACCGCATACTAATATCTCTATAACCCTAGCGTCACCGAACCTTAAGTGTGTAGACCCTACGGGTTCGGGAGACATGCAGACATGACCGAGATGACTCTCCGGTCAATAACTAACAGCGGGATCTGGATATCCATGTTGGCTCCCACATGTTCCACGATGATCTCATTGGATGAACCACGATGTCAAGGACTTAATCAATCTCATATACAATTCCCTTTGTCTATCGCTACGATACTTGCCTGAGATTCGATCGTCGGTATCCCGATACCTTGTTCAATCTCGTTACCGGCAAGTCTCTTTACTCGTTTCGTAACACATCATCCCATGATCAACTCCTT
This sequence comes from Triticum urartu, assembly GCF_003073215.2. Classification (NCBI taxonomy): domain Eukaryota; kingdom Viridiplantae; phylum Streptophyta; class Magnoliopsida; order Poales; family Poaceae; genus Triticum; species Triticum urartu. The sequence continues at coordinate 517,229,278 of NC_053024.1, forward strand.
GATCACATTGTGCACATTATGATGATGTCCTACCGAGTGGGCCCAGAGATACCTCTCCGTTTACACGGAGTGACAAATCCCAGTCTCGATTCGTGCCAACCCAACAGACACTTTCGGAGATACCCGTAGTGCACCTTTATAGTCACCCAGTTACGTTGTGACGTTTGGCACACCCAAAGCACTCCTACGGTATCCGGGAGTTGCACAATCTCATGGTCTAAGGAAATGATACTTGACATTAGAAAAGCTTCAGCATACGAACTACATGATCTTGTGCTAGGCTTAGGATTGGGTCTTGTCCATCACATCATTCTCCTAATGATGTGATCCCGTTATCAATGACATCCAATGTCCATGGTCAGGAAACCGTAACCATCTATTGATCAACGAGCTAGTCAACTAGAGGCTTACTAGGGACATGGTGTTGTCTATGTATCCACACATGTATCTGAGTTTCCTATCAATACAATTCTAGCATGGATAATAAACGATTATCATGAACAAGGAAATATAATAATAACTAATTTATTATTGCCTCTAGGGCATATTTCCAACAGTCTCCCACTTGCACCAGAGTCAATAATCCAGTTCACATCGATATGTGATTAACACTCAAGGTCACATCCCCATGTGACTAACACCCAAAGAGTTTACTAGAGTCAATAATCTAGTTCACATTACCATGTGGTTAACACTCGATGAGTTCTGAGTTTGATCATGTTATGCTTGTGAGAGATGTTATAGTCAACGGGTCTGAATCTTTCAGATCCGTATGTACTTCGCAAATCTCTATGTCATCTTGTAGATGCAGCTACTACACTATATTTGGAGCTATTTCAAATAACTGTTCTACTTGGAGCTATTCTAAATTGTTGCTCCATTATACGTATCCGGTATCTCTACTCAGAGCTATCCGGATAGGTGTTAAGCTTGCATCGACGTAACCCTTTACGACGAACTCTTTACCACCTCCATAACCGAGAAAATTCCTTAGTCCACTAGTTACTAAGGATAACTATGACCGCTGTCTTGTGATCCGTTCATGGATCACTCTTGTACCCCTTGACTGACTCATGGCAAGGCACACATCAGGTGCAGTACTCAGCATGGCATACCATATAGAGCCTATGACAAAAGCATAGGGGACGACATTCGTCCTTTCTCTTTCTTCTTCCTGGTCGAGCTTTAAGTCTTAACTTCATACCTTACAACTCAGGCAAGAACTCCTTCTTTGACTGATCCATCTTAAACACCTTCAAGATCATGTCAAGGTATGTGCTCATTTGAAAGTACCATTAAGCGTTTTGATCTATCCTTATAGATCTTGATGCTCAATGCTCAAGTAGCTTAATCCAGGTTTCCATTGAAAAACACTTTCCAAATAACCCTATATGCTTTACAGAAATTCTACATCATTTCTGATCCATAACATATACTCATCAGAAATTCTATAGTGCTCCCACTCACTTCTTTGGAAATACAAGTTTCTCATAAACTTTGTATAAACCCAAAATCTTTGATCATCTCATCAAAGTGTACATTCCAACTCCGAGATGCTCACTCCAGTCCTCAGAAGGATTGCTGGAGCTTTGCATACTTACTAGCATCTTTCAGGATTGACAAAACCTTCCGGTTGTATCACATACAACCTTTCCTCAAGAAAATCACCGAGGAAACAATGTTTTGACATCCTATCTGCAAGATTTCATAAATAATGCAGTAACCACTAATATAATTCCAACAGACTCTTAGCATCGCTACGAGTGAGAAAATCTCACCGTAGTCAACTCCTTGAACTTGTCAGAAAACATCTTAACGACAAGTCGAGCTTTCTTAATGGTGACATTTACCATCATTGTCCGTCTTCCTTTTAAAATCCATCTACACTCAACAGCCTTACGACCATCAAGTAGTTCTTCCAAAGTCTACACTTTGTTTTCACACATGGATCCTCTCTCGGATTATATGGCCTCGAGCCATTTATCGGAATCCAGGCCCACCATCGCTTCTCCATAGCTCGTAGGTTCATTGTTGTCTAGCAACATGACTTCCAAGACAGCATTACATACCACTCTGAAGTAGTACGCATCCTTGTCATCCCACGAGGTTTGGTAGTGACTTGATCCGAAGTCTCATGATCAATATCATAAGCTTCCACTTCAATTGGTGTAGGTGCCACAGGAACAACTCCCTGTGCCCTGCTATACACTAGTTGAAGAGACGGTTCAATAACCTCATCAAGTCTCCACCATCTCCCACTCAATTCTTTCGAGAGAAACTTTTCCTCGAGAAAGGACCCGATTCTAGAAACAATCCCTTATTGCTTTCGAATCTGAGACAGGAGGTATACCCAACTGTTTTGGGTGTCCTATGAAGATGCATTTATCCGCTTTAGGTTCGAGCTTATCAGCCTGAAACTTTTCCACATAAGCGTCGCAGCCCCAAACTTTTAAGAAATGACAACTTAGGTTTCTCTAAACCATAGTTCATACGGTGTCATCTCATCAGAATTACGTGGTGCCCCTTTTAAAGTGAATGTGGTTGTCTCTAATGCCTAACCCATAAACTATTGTGGTAATTCGATAAGAGACATCATGGTATGCATCATATCCAATAGGGTGCAGTTATGATGTTCGGACACACCATCACGCTACGGTGTTCCAGGCTGTATTAGTTGTGAAACAATTTCCACAATGTCTTAATTATGTGCCAAACTCGTAATTCAGATATTCATCTCTATGATCATATCATAGATCTTTTATCCTCTTGTCACGACGATCTTTCAACTTCACCCTGAAATTACTTGAACCTTTCAATAATTCAGACTCGTGATTCATCAAGTAAATATACTCAACATCTACTCAAATCATCTGTGAAGTACGAACATAACGATATCCACTACACGCCTCAGCACTCATTGGACTGCACACATCAAAATGTATTACTTCCTACAAGTTGCTTTCTAGTTCCATTTTACTGAAAACGAGGCTTTCAGTCATCTTGCCCATGTGGTATGATTTGCATGTCTCAAGTGATTCAAAATCAAGTGAGTCCAAACGGTCCATTTGCATGGAGTTTCTTCATGCATATACACCAATAGACATGGTTCGCATGCCTCAAACTTTTCAAAAACGAGTGAGCCCAAAGATCCATCAACATGGAGCTTCTTCATGCGTTTTATACCGATATGACTTACGTGGCAGTGCCACAAGTAGGTGGTACTATCATTACTATCTTTTGGCATGAACATGTGTATCACTACGATCGAGATTCAATAAACCATTCATTTTAGGTGTAAGACCATTGAAGGTATTATTCAAATAAACAGAGTAACCATTATTCTCCTTAAATGAATAACCGTATTGCGATAGACATAATCCAATCATGTCTATGCTCAACGCAAACACCAATCTCGATGGTAGAGGGAGCGTGCGATGCTTGATCATATCAACATTGGAAACACTTCCAACACATATCGTCAGCTCACCTTTAGCTAGTCTCCGTTTATTCCGTAGCTTTTATTTCGAGTTACTAACACTTAGCAACCGAACCGGTATCTAATACCCTGGTGCTACTAGGAGTACTAGTAAAGTACACATCAACACAATGTATATCCAATATACTTCTATCGACCTTGCCAGCCTTCTCATCTACCAAGTATCTAGGGTAATTCTGCTCCAGTGGCTGTTCCCCTTATTACAGAAGCACTTAGTCTCGGGTTTGGGTTCAACCTTGGGTTTCTTCACTAGAGCAGCAGTTGAATTGCCGTTTCATGAAGTATCCCTTCGTGCCCTTACCCTTCTTGAAACTAGTGGTTTCACCAACCATCAACAATTGATGCTCCTTCTTGATTTCTACTTTTGTGGTGTTAAACATCGCGAATATCTCAAGGATCATCATATATGTCCCTGATATATTATAGTTCATCACGAAGCTCTAGCAGCTTGGTGGTAATGACTTCGGAGAAACATCACTTTCTCATCTGGAATCAACTCCCACTTGATTCAAATGATTGTTGTACTCAGACAATCTGAGCACAAGCTCAACAATTGAGCTTTTCTCCCTTAGTTTGCAGGCTAAGAAAATCGTCGGAGGTCTTATACCTCTTGACGTGGGCACGAGCCTGAAATCCCAATTTCAGCCCTCGAAACATCTCATATGTTTCGCGATGTTTCAAAACCGTCTTCGGTGCCTCAATTCTAAACTGTTTAACTGAACTATCACGTAGTTATCAAAATGTGTATGTCAGATGTTCGCAACATCCACAGACGACGTTCGAGGTTCAGCACACTGAGCGGTGCATTAAGGACATAAGCCTTCTATGAAGCAATGAGGACAATCCTCAGTTTACGGACCTAGTCCGCATAATTGCTACTATCAACTTTCAACTAAATTTTCTCTAGGAACATATCTAAACAGTAGAACTGAAGCGCGAGCTATGACATAATTTGCAAAGACCTTTTGACTATGTTCAGGATAATTAAGTTCATCTTGTGAACTCCCACTCAGATAGACATCCCTCTAGTCATCTAAGTGATTACATGATCCGAGTCAACTAGGCCGTGTCCGATCATCACGTGAGAAGGACTAGTCATCATCTGTGAACATCTTCATGTTGATCGTATCTACTATACGACTCATGCTCGACCTTTCGGTCTCTTGTGTTCCGAGGCCATGTCTGTACATGCTAGGCTCGTCAAGTCAACCTAAGTGTTTCGCGTGTGTAAATCTGTCTTACACCCGTTGTATGTGAACGTTAGAATCTAACACCCGATCATCACGTGGTGCTTCAAAACAACGAACTGTCGCAACGGTGCACAGTTAGGGGGACACCTTCTTGAAATTTTAGTGAGGGATCATCTTATTTACTACCGTCATTCTAAGAAAATAAGATGTATAAACATGATAAACATCACATGCAATCAAATAGTGACATGATATGGCCAATATCATATTGCTCCTTTTGATCTTCATCTTCGGGGCTCCATGATCATCATCGTCACCGGCATGACACCATGATCTCCATCATCGTGTCTCCATGATGTTGCCTCGCCAACTATTACTTCTACTACTACAGCTAACGGTTAGCAATAAAGTAAAGTAATTACATGACGTTTATGTTGACACGCAGGTCATAAATAAATTAAGACAACTCCTATGGCTCCTGCCGGTTGTCATACTCATCGACATGCAAGTCGTGATTCCTATTACAAGAACATGATCATCTCATACATCACATATATCATTCATCACATCCTTTGGCCATATCACATCACATAGCATACCCTGCAAAAACAAGTTAGACGTCCTCTAATTGTTGTTTGCATGTTTTACGTGGCTGTTATAGGTTTCTAGCAAGAACGTTTCTTACCTACGCAAAAACCACAACGTGATATGCCAATTGCTATTTACCCTTCATAAGGACCCTTTTCATCGAATCCGATCCGACTAAAGTGGGAGAGACAGACACCCGCTAGCCACCTTATGCAACTAGTGCATGTCAGTCGGTGGAACCAGTCTCACGTAAGAGTACGTGTAAGGTCGGTCCGGGCCGCTTCATCCCACAATGCCACCGAATCAAGATTGGACTAGTAACGGTAAGCATATTGAACAAAATCAACGCCCACAACTACTTTGTGTTCTACTCGTGCATAGAAACTACGCATAGACCTAGCTCATGATGCCACTGTTGGGGAACGTAGCAATAATTCAAAATTTTCCTACGTGTCACCAAGATCAATCTATGGAGTCATCTAGCTACGAGGGAGGAGTGGATCTACATACCCTTGTAGATCACGCGCGGAAGCGTTCAAGAGAACGGGGTTGATGGAGTCGTACTCGTCGTGATCCAAATCACCGATGATCCTAGCGCCGAACGGATGGCACCTCCGCGTTCAACACACGTACGGAGCAGCAACGTCTCCTCCTTCTTGATCCAGCAAGGGGGAAGGAGAGGTTGATGGAGATCCAGTAGCACGATGGCGTGGTGGTGGAAGTAGCGGGATTCCATCAGGGCTTCGCCAAGCGCTGCGAGAGGAGGGAGATGTGTCATGGGAGGGAGAGGGAGGCGCCAGGGCTTAGGTGTTGCTGCCCTCCCTTCCCCCCACTATATATAGGGCCAAGGGAGAGGGGGCGCAGCCTTGGCCCTTCCTCCAAGGAAGGGTGCGGCTAGGGAGGAGTCCATCCTCCCCAAGGCACCTCGGAGGTGCCTTCCCCTTTTAGGACTCTTCCTTTCCCTTATCTCTTGGCGCATGGGCCTCTTGGGGCTGGTGCCCTTGGCCCATATGGGCCAAGGCGCACCCCCTACAGCCCATGTGGCCCCCCGGGGCAGGTGGCCCCCCGGGGCAGGTGGCCCCACCCGGTGGACCCCCGGGACCCTTCCGGTGGTCCCGGTACAATACCGGTGACCCCGAAACTTGTCCCGATGGCCGAAATAGCACTTCCTATATATAATTCTTTACCTCCGGACCATTCCGGAACTCCTCGTGACATCCGGGATCTCATCCGGGACTCCGAACAACATTCGGGTTACCGCATACTAATATCTCTATAACCCTAGCGTCACCGAACCTTAAGTGTGTAGACCCTACGGGTTCGGGAGACATGCAGACATGACCGAGATGACTCTCCGGTCAATAACTAACAGCGGGATCTGGATACCCATGTTGGCTCCCACATGTTCCACGATGATCTCATCGGATGAACCACGATGTCAAGGACTTAATCAATCCCGTATACAATTCCCTTTGTCTATCGGTACGATACTTGCCTGAGATTCGATCGTCGGTATCCCGATACCTTGTTCAATCTCGTTACCGGCAAGTCTCTTTACTCGTTTCGTAACACATCATCCCGTGATCAACTCCTTGATCACATTGTGCACATTATGATGATGTCCTACCGAGTGGGCCCAGAGATACCTCTCCGTTTACACGGAGTGACAAATCCCAGTCTCGATTCGTGCCAACCCAACAGACACTTTCGGAGATACCCGTAGTGCACCTTTATAGTCACCCAGTTACGTTGTGACATTTGGCACACCCAAAGCACTCCTACGGTATCCGGGAGTTGCACAATCTCATGGTCTAAGGAAATGATACTTGACATTAGAAAAGCTTCAGCATACGAACTACATGATCTTGTGCTAAGCTAACGGAATGGGTCAAGTCAATCACATCATTCTCCTAATGATGTGATCCCGTTATCAATGACATCCAATGTCCATGGTCAGGAAACCGTAACGATATATTGATCAACGAGCTAGTCAACTAGAGGCTTACTAGGGACATGGTGTTGTCTATGTATCCACACATGTATCTGAGTTTCCTATCAATACAATTCTAGCATGGATAATAAACGATTATCATGAACAAGGAAATATAATAATAACTAATTTATTATTGCCTCTAGGGCATATTTCCAACAGACCTAAACGGCAGTGCCACAAATAAGTTGCACTATCATTATTAACTTTGCATCTTTTGGCTTCAATATTATGAATATGTGTAACACTACAATCGAGATCCAACGAACTATTTTCATTGGGTGTATGACCATCGAAGGTTTTATTCATGTAAACAGAATAATAATTATTCTCTGACTTTAATGAATAATCGTATTGCAATAAACATGATCAAATCATATTCATGCTCAACGCAAACACCAAATAACACCTATTTAGTTTCAACACTAATCCCGAAAATATAGGGAGTTTGGATGATGATCATATCAATCTTGGAACTACTTCCAGCACACATCGTCACCTCACCCTTTACTAGTTTCTGTTTATTCTGCAACTCTCGTTTTGAGTTACTACTCTTAGCAACTGAACCAGTATCAAATGCCGAGGAGTTGCTATAAACACTAGTAAAGTACACATCAATAACACGTATATCCAATATACCTTTGTTTACTTTGCCATCCTTCTTATCTGCCAAATACTTGGGGCAGTTCCACTTCCAGTGACCAGTCCCTTTGCAGTAGAAGCACTTAGTCTCAGGCTTAGGATCAGACCTGGGCTTCTTCACTTGAGCAGAAACTTGCTTGCCGTTCTTCTTGAAGTTCCCCTTCTTCCCTTTGCCCTTTTCTTGAAACTAGTGGTCTTGTCAACCATCAACACTTGATGTTTTTCTTGATTTCTACCTTCGTTGATTTCAGCATCATGAAGAGCTTGGGAGTTGTTTCTGTTATCCCTTGCATATTATAGTTCATCACGAAGTTCTACTAACTTGGTGATGGTGACTAGAGAATTCTGTCAATCACTATCTTATCTGGAAGATTAACTCCCACTTGATTCAAGCGATTGTAGTACCCAGACAATCTGAGCACATGCTCACTAGTTGAGCGATTCTCCTCCATCTTTTAGCTATAGAACTTGTTGGAGACTTCATATCTCTCAACTCGGGTATTTGCTTGAAATATTAACTTCAATTCCTGGAACATCTCATATGGTCCATGACGTTCAAAAACGTCTTTGAAGTCCCGATTCTAAGCCGTTAAGCATGGTGCACTAAACCATCAAGTAGTCATCATATTGAGCTAGCCAAACGTTCATAACGTCTGCATCTGCTCCTGCAATAGGTCTGTCACCTAGCGGTGCATCAAGGACATAATTCTTCTGTGCAGCAATGAGGATAAACCTCAGATCACGGATCCAATCCGCATCATTGCTACTAAAATCTTTCAACACAATTTTCTCTAGGAACATATCAAAATAAACACAGGGAAGCAACAACGCGAGCTATTGATCTACAACATGATTTGCAAAATACTACCAGGACTAAGTTCATGATAAATTTAAGTTCAATTAATCATATTACTTAAGAACTCCCACTTAGACAGACATCTCTCTAGTCATCTAAGTGATCATGTGATCCAAATCAACTAAACCATGTCCGATCATCACGTGAGATGGAGTAGTTTTCAATGGTGAACATCACTATGTTGATCATATCTACTATATGATTAACGCTCGACCTTTCGGTCTCCGTGTTTCGAGGCCATATCTGTATATGCTTGGCTAGTCAAGTATAATCTGAGTATTCCGCATGTGCAACTGTTTTGCACCCATTGTATTTGAACGTAGAGCCTATCACACCCGATCATCACGTGGTGTCTCAGCACGAAGAACTTTCGCAACGGTGCATACTCAGGGAGAACACTTCTTGATAATTAGTGAGAGATCATCTTAAAATGCTACTGTCAATCAAAGCAAAATAAGATGTATAAAAGATAAACATCACATGCAATCAAAATATGTGACATGATATGGCCATGACCATCTTGCGCCTTTGATCTCCATCTCCAAAGTACTGTCATGATCTCTATCGTCACCGGCATGACACCATGATCTCCATCATCTTGATATATATCAATGTGTCGTTACATGGTCGTCTCGTCAACAATTGCTCTTGCAACTATTGCTATCGCATAGCGATAAAGTAAAGCAATTATTTGGCGCTTGCATCTTATGCAATGGAGAGACAACCATAAGGATTTTGCCAGTTGCCGATAACTTCAACAAAACATGATCATCTCATACAACAACTTATATCTCATCACGTCTTTGACCATATCACATCACAACATGCCCTGCAAAAACAAGTTAGACGTCCTCTACTTTGTTGTTGCAAGTTTTACGTGGCTGCTACGGGCTTAGCAAGAACCAATCTTACCTATGCATCAAAACCACAATGATAGTTTGTCAAGTTGGTGTTGTTTTAACCTTCACAAGGACCGGGCGTAGCTACACTCGGTTCAACTAAAGTTGGAGAAACTGACACCCGCCAGCCACCTGTGTGCAAAGCACGTCGGTAGAACCAGTCTCGCGTAAGCGTACGGTAATGTCGGTCCGGGCCGCTTCATCCAACAATACCGCCGAACCAAAGTATGACATGCTGGTAAGCAGTATGACTTATATCGCCCACAACTCACTTGTGTTCTACTCGTGCACAACATCAACGCATAAAACCAGGCTCGGATACCACTGTAGGGGAACGTAGTAATTTAAAAAAATTCCTACGCACACGCAAGATCATGGTGATGCATAGCAACGAGAGGGGAGTGTGTTGTCTACGTACCCTCGTAGACCGGAAGTGGAAGCGTTAACACAACGCGGTTGATGTAGTCGTACGTCTTCACGGCCCGACCGATCAAGCACCGAAACTAAGGCACCTCCGAGTTCTAGCACACGTTCAGCTCGATGATGATCCCCGGACTCTGATCCAGCAAAGTGTTGGGGAAGAGTTCCGTCGGCACGATGGCGTGGTGATGATCTTGATGTTCTACCGTCGCAGGGCTTCGCCTAAGCACCGCTACAATATTATTGAGGATTATGGTGGAGGAGGGCACCGCACACGGCTAAGAGATCTCAAGGATCAATTGTTGTGTCTAGAGGTGCCCCCTGCCCCTGTATATAAAGGAGCAAGGGGGAGGAGGCCGGCCCTAGGAGGGGCGCGCCAGGGGAGTAGGATTCCAACTCCTAGTTGGAGTAGGTTTCCTCCTTTCCTAGTCCAACTAGGAGAAGGGGGAAAAGGGGGGAAGAGGGGAAGGAAGGGAGAGAGGGGCCGCGCCCCAAACCCCTTGTCCAATTCGGACTGGGCTTGGGAGGGGCGCGTGCCACCTCCTGGTCCTTCCCACTAAGGCCCATTAAGGCCCATTGCTTCTTCCTCGTATTCCCGTAACTCCCCGGTACCTCCGAAAATACTTGAATCACTCGGAACCTTTCCGATGTCCGAATATAGTCGTCCAATATATCGATCTTTACGTCTCGACCATTTCGAGACTCCTCGTCATGTCCCCGATCTCATCCGGGACTCTGAACTCCTTCGGTACATCAAAACATATAAACTCATAATGAAACTGTCATCGAAACCTTAAGCATGCGGACCCTACGGGCTCGAGAACAATGTAGAAATGACCGAGACACGTCTCCGGTCAATAACCAATAGCGGAACCTGGATGCTCATATTGGCTCCCACATATTCTACAAAGATCTTTATCGGTCAGACCGCATAACAACATATGTTGTTCCCTTTGTCATCGATATGTTACTTGCCCGAGATTCGATCGTCGGTATCTCAATACCTAGTTCAATCTCGTTACCGGCAAGTCTCTTTACTCGTTCTGTAATACATCATCTCGCAACTAACTCATTAGTTGCAATGCTTGCAAGGCTTATGTGATGTGCTTTACCGAGAGGGCCCAGAGATACCTCTTCGACAATCGGAGTGACAAATCCTAATCTCGAAATACGCCAACCCAACATGTACCTTTGGAGACACCTGTAGAGCTCCTTTATAATCACCCAGTTACGTTGTGACGTTTGGTAGCACACAAAGTGTTCCTCCGGTAAACGGGAGTTGCATAATCTCATAGTCATAGGAACATGTATAAGTCATGGAAAAAGCAATAGCAACATACTAAACGATCGGGTGCTAAGCTAACGGAATGGGTCAAGTTAATCACATCATTCTCCTAATGATGTGATCCCGTTAATCAAATGACAACTCATGTCTATGGTTAGGAAACATAACCATCTTTGATTAACGAGCTAGTCAAGTAGAGGCATACTAGTGACACTTTGTTTGTCTATGTATTCACACAAGTATTATGTTTCCGGTTAATACAATTCTAGCATGAATAATAAACATTTATCATGATATAAGGAAATAAATAATAACTTTATTATTGCCTCTAGGGCATATTTCCTTCAGCACGTACATCGTCCAGGGTGCAAGAAAGTAAATACGGCCACATACGTACATACGGGCGGGGTTCAAACGCCTACTCGTGCATACGTACAGCCAGGGCTCGTGTACATGGCTGGGTCGGAACGGAGAAACTGCATCGTCATCGTGTTCATGGGGAGCCAACCGGCTGGGTCGGAATGAAATGCGTCGTTGTGTTCATCGGGACCCAACCGGCTTGGACGGAACATCCGATGGAAACGAGGCCTGGCGTACCGCAGAACGGAGGAAACGGCCTTGTGTTCGACCAGCCACGGTCGAAACGGGATCCTATTCATCGGGAGGGGTCTGGCGTACCGCAAAACGGAGAAAACGGACTTCTCTTGGACCTCCTACAGTCGAAACGGGGTCCTGTTGACAGGGAGGGGTGTGGCGTATCACAAAACGGAGGAAACGGACTTGTGTTGGAGCGCTACGGTCGAAACGGGGGGTCCTGTTCATCGGGAGGGGTGTGGCGTACCGCATAACGGGACTCCACGGGATACTGCTCATCTTCACCGTCGACCTCCTCCAGCCTACACGGGCTAATGTTCATCCACCGTCGACCTCCTCCAGCCTCCACCTGCGACTGTTCATCCATGGGCTCCTGTTCATCCAGCCTCCACCGCGCGCTCCTCCATCGGCCATTGTTCAACCAGCCCTCTCCACGGGGGTCTGATACGTCTCCAACGTATCTATAATTTTTTATTGTTCCATGCGATTATACTATCTGTTTTGGATGTTTAATGGGCTTTAATTTACATTTTTATATTATTTTTGGGACTAACCTACTAACCAAAGGCCCAGTGCAAATTGCTGTTTTTTGCCTATTTTAGTGTTTCGCGGAAAAGGAATATCAAACGGAATCCAAACGGAATGAAACCTTCGGGAGAGTAATTTTTGGAATAAACGTGATCCAGGAGACTTGGAGTGGTCGTCAAGAAAGAAGCGAGGAGGCCACGAGGCAGGGGGCGCACCCCCACCCTCGTGGGCCCCTCGCAGCTCCACCGACGTACTTCTTCCTCCTATATATACCCATATACCCCGAAAACATCTAGGAGCACCACGAAACCATATTTCCACCATCGCAACCTTATGTACTAGTGAGATCCCATCTTGGGGCCTTTTCTGGAGCTTGGCCAGAGGCGGAATCGATCACGGAGGGCTTCTACATCAACACCATAGCCTCTCCGATGATGTGTGAGTAGTTTACCACAGACCTTCGGGTCCATAGTTATTAGCTGGATGGCTTCTTCTCTCTCTTTGGATCTCAATACAAAGTTCTCCTTGATCTTGAAAAGCTCGATGATATGTCTAAAGAATTTTATGGTCTGAAACCTCAGTTCGCTCATCTTGAAAACTTAATAGCCCAAATTTCGGATAAGCAGGCCACCTTAGTTAACAAGATGGCCGCCAAACCGGAAGAACTAGATGATAATAAGGATGAAGATCTAAAAGTGATTGATGTGTTTCCTATTAAATCTTTGTTTTGCAACATGAATCTTGATAATGATGGGACTGGAGATGAGTCAACTTTAGTTAAAAGGCGTCCCAATGATTCGGAGTTTTTAGATCTTGATGCAAAAATTAATAAAAGTGGGATTGAAGAGGTCAAATCTTTACATAGCAATGAACCCACTATTATGGATTTCAAGGGATTTAATTATGATAATTTCTCTTTGATAGATTGTATTTCCTTGTTGCAATCCGTGCTAAATTCTCCGCATGCTTATAGTCAAAATAAAGCTTTTACCAAACATATAGTTGATGCTTTAATGCAATCTTATGAAGAAAAGCTTGAATTGGAAGTTTCTATCCCTAGAAAACTACATGAAGAGTGGGAACCTACTATTAAAATTAAAGATCATGAATGCTATGCTATATGTGATTTGGGTGCTAGCGTTTCCACGATTCCCAAAACTTTGTGTGATGTGTTAGGTTTCCGTGAATTTGATGATTGTTCTTTAAATTTGCACCTCGCGAATTCCACTATTAAGAAACCTATGGGAAGGATTAATGATGTTTTTATTGTTGCAAATACGAATTATGTGCCTGTAGATTTCATTGTTCTTGATATTGATTGCAATCCTACATGTCCCATTATTCTTGGTAGACCTTTCCTTAGAACGATTGGTGCAATTATTGATATGAAAGAAGGGAATATTAGATTCCAATTTCAGTTAAGGGAAGGCATGGAACACTTTCCTAGAAAGATAATTAAATTATCTTATGAATCTATTTTGAGAGCCACTTATGGATTGCATACAAAAGATGATAATACCAAGATCTATTCTTGCGTTTACGCCTAGCTAGGGGCGTTAAACGATAGCGCTTATTGGGAGGCAACCCAATTTTATTTTTGTTTCTTGCTTTTTGGTTCTGTTTAGTAATAAATAATTCATATAGCTTCTGTTTAGATGTGTTTTTATGATTTTAATTAGTGTTTGTGCCAAGTAGAACCTTTGGGAAGACTTGGGGGAAGATTTTGCGATCTTGCTGTAAAAAACTGAAACTTTAGCGCTCACGAGATTTGCTGCCATTTTTTACTGGAGAGTGCGACTAGGTTGATTCTTTTTGAAGATGATTAATAGACAAATTCATCATGTCCACCAATTTATTTCAGAATTTTGGGGGTTACAGAAGTATTTGAAACCTAAAGATTACTACAGACTGTTCTGTTTTTGAATGATTCTATTTTTCGTGTGTTGTTTGCTTATTTTGATGAATCTATTGCTAGTATTGGGGGGTATGAACCATAGAGAAGTTTGAATACAGTAGGTTTAACACCAATATAAATAAATAATGGGTTAATTACAGTACCTTAAGTGGTGGTTTGTTTTCTTATACAACGGAGCTCATGAGATTTTCTGTTGAGTTTTGTGTTGTGGTTTTCAAGTTTTGGGTAAAGATTTGATGGATTATGGAATAAGGAGTGGCAAGAGCCTAAGCTTGGGTATGCCCAAGGCACCCCAAGGTTAAATTCAAGGACAACCAAAAGCCTAAGCTTGGGGATGCCCCGGAAGGCATCCCCTCTTTCGTCTTTGTCCATCGGTAACTTTACTTGATGCTATATTTTTATTCACCACATGATATGCGTTTTGCTTGGAGCGTCTTGTATGATTTGAGTATTTTCTTTTTAGTTTACCACAATCATCCTTGCTGTACACACCTTTTCGAGAGACACACATGAATCAGAATTTATTAGAATACTCTTTGCGCTTCACTTATATCTTTTGAGCTAGATAATTTTGCTCTAGTGCTTCACTTATATCTTTTTAGAGCACGGTGGTGGTTTTATTTTATAGAAATTATTGATCTCTCATGCTTCACTTATATTATTTTGAGAGTCTTTTAGAACATCATGGTAATTTTCTTTGTTTATGAAATTAGTCCTAATATAATAGGCATCCAAGATGGGTATAATAAAAACTATCATAAAAAGTGCATTGAATACTATGAGAAGTTTGATACTTGATGATTGTTTTGAGATATGAAGATGGTGATATTAGAGTCATGCTAGTTGAGTAGTTGTGAATTTGAGAAATACTTGTGTTAAAGTTTGTGATTCCCGTAGCATGCACATATGGTGAACTGATATGTCTCCGTCGTATCTACTTTTCCAAACACTTTTGCCCTTGTTTTGGACTCTAACTTGCATGATTTGAATGGAACTAACCCGGACTGACGCTGTTTTTAGCAGAATTACCATGGTGTTATTTATGTGCAGAAACAAAAGTTCTCGGAATGACCTGAAACTTCACGGAACATCTATTCGGAAATAATAAAAAATCCTTGCAAAATATGAAGGCCAGGGGACCCACCACCCGTCCACGAGGGTGGGGGGCGCGCCCCCCTACCTCGTGGGCCCCCTGGAGCTCCTCCGACCTCAACTCCAACTCTATATATTTGGTTTCAGGGAGAAAAAAATCAGAGAGAAGGATTCATCGCGTTTTACGATACGGAGCCGCCGCCAAGCCCTAAAACCTCTCGAGAGGGCTGATCTGGAGTCCGTTCGGAGCTCCGAAGAGGGGAATTCGTCGCCATCGTCATCATCAACCATCCTCCATCAACAAATTCATGATGCTCACCGCTGTGCGTGAGTAATTCCATCGTAGGCTTGCTGGACGATGATGGGTTGGACGAGATCTATCATGTAATCGAGTTAGTTTTGTTAGGGTTTGATCCCTAGTATCCACTATGTGCTGAGATTGATGTTGCTATGACTTTGCTATGCTTAATGCTTGTCACTAGGGCCCGAGTGCCATGATTTCAGATCTGAACCTATTATGTTTTCATCAATATATGAGAGTTCTTGAACCTATCTTGCAAGTCTATAGTCACCTATTATGTGTTATGATCCGTTAACCCTGAAGTAACAATAATCGGGATACTTACCGGTGATGACCGTAGTTTGAGGAGTTCATGTATTCACTATGTGTTAATGCTTTGTTCCGGTAGTCTATTAAAAGGAGGCCTTAATATCCCTTAGTTTCCATTATGACCCCGCTGCCACGGGAGGGTAGGACAAAAGATGTCATGCAAGTTCTTTTCCATAAGCATGTATGACTATATTCGGAATACATGCCTACATTACATTGATGAATTGGAGCTAGTTCGGTGACACCCTAGGTTATGACTGTTACATGATGAACCACATCCGGCATAATTCTCCATCACCGATCCATTGCCTACGAGCTTTCCATATATTGTTCTTCACTTATTTACTTTTTCGTTGCTATTGCTATCATCACTACAAAATACCAAAAACACTACTGTTACTACTGTTACCTTTTGCTATCATTACCACTACTATCATATTACTTTGCTACTAAATACTTTGCTGCAGATATTAAGTTTCCAGGTGTGGTTGAATTGACAACTCAGCTTCTAATACTTGAGAATATTGTTTGGCTCCCCTTGTGTCGAATCAATAAATTTGGGTTGAATACTCTACCCTCAAAAACTGTTGCGATCCCCTATACTTGTGGGTTATCAAGACTATTTTCTGGCTCCGTTGCCGGGGAGCATAGCTCTATTCTTTGAGTCACTTGGGATTTATATCTGCTTATCATTATGAAGAACTTGAGAGATCCAAAAACCAAGAATTATCCCTCAACTACGAGGGGAGGTAAGGAACTACCATCTAGCTCTGCACTTGATTCACCTTCTGTTTTGAGTAAGCTTGCGACACCTAAACCTGCTTCGGCTATTCGTTCTGATATGTCGCATGTTATTGATGATGCCACTTTGCTATGCATGATACTTATGATGAAACTACTTCTATGCTTGATACTACCATGCCACTTGGTGATTTTCTTGATGAACAACTTGCTAGGGCTAGAGAGAATGAAAATATTGAATCTGATAATACTGATGAAAGTGATGATGAAGACTTGCCCATTATTCCTAAGGGTTATGTTTTTGATAAAGAATCTTCTTTAACTATTTTAGCTTGCAAAGATAGTTACGAACTTAAGAGGTTACTAGCTAAATGGAATAAGCAATCTCTAAATGCTAGGATGAAACCTGACCCTGCTTTTGCTACTTCACCTGTCTTTGTTACTGATACAGATTAT